>NW_026014640.1:0-42825 GCF_020379485.1 Brassica napus
CACACACATGCCCTTAGCATATCCTCTAGGGGTTTGGATGTCCTTTCAGACTGCCCATCCGTTTGAAGGATGATAAGATGGTGCTCATATTCACTCTGGTTTTCCCAAGGCCTTTTGGAAAGCCTGCCAGAAATAAGATGTAATCTTGGATCCCTTCCGAGACAATGCTTTCTGGAACACATGCAACCTCACTAGCATCCCTCTAGGTACACTTGCACATCCTGTCGACCCCATCCCCTTTCTTGATGGGTAGGAAATGAGCCGACTTGGTCAGCCGATCAACCACAACCCATACCGCATCTTTCTTATTCCTGGTCGTGGGAAATCCAGTCACAAAGTCCATTGTGATGTGATCCCATTTCCATTCTGGTATGGGTAGGTTCTGAAGTAGACCACTGGGAACCTGATGTTCTGCCTTCACCAGTTGACAAGTGGGACACTTACCACCCACTCTGCAACATCAATTTCATCTCCTTACCAATGGTAGTACCTTTTCAGATCCCTATACATTTTGTTCAGTCCAGGATGAACTGAAAACTTGGACTTATGAGCCTGTCTCATAATCTCTTCTTTGAGTTCCTTATCATTAGGAACACTGACCCTACCATTGACCAAATGGTACCATTGTCATTGTCTGGGTACTCAGTCTTGTCATTGGCGGCTACCTTCTTTAGATTTTCACATCCAGGCCCTGACTTGCCTGATCCTGGTCAGGAGATCGGCCTGGTTCACCGCCTCCAATCCCAGTGGCTCATCTGAACCACCAAGGTTTGAGGTTCAAGGACCTGATCATCCCTTCCAGTTCATCCGCCTCCCCTCAGATGACACTTCAGCCCTTCTCTGGCGGCTCAAGGCATCAGCCACTAGTTAGCTTTCCCAGGATGATAAGCTATGTCCAGATCATAATCTGCAACAAATTCCATCCATCTCCTCTGCCTTAAGTTTACTCAGGCTGAGTGAATATGTACTTCAAACTCTTATGGTCTGTGAGTATTTTGCACCCCTGGCACCATAAAGATATGATCTCCATATCTTTAATGCAAATACTACTGCAGCCATCTCCAAATCATGGGTTGGATAGTTACCCTCATGCTTCCTTCCCTACTGCCGGGAAGCATAGGCTATCACCTTCCCATGTTGTGTCAAACACAACCAAGACCGTATAGGATGCATCCGTATCACCACAGAAGGCTGATCAGCCTCAGGCAACACCAGGACAGGTGCATTAGTCAACATGTTCTTGTGCTGCAAAACTTTTCGCACACCCCTCAGACCATGTGAACCTCACGTCCTTGCCTGTCAGCTTTAGTCATAGGTTGAGCTATGCTCGAGAACCCCTTGACATATTTCCGGTAATAACCAGCCAACCCTAAAAGCTCCTCACTTCCGTAGCATTCTTTGGCTGTGGCCATTCCTGATACATTTGATCTTATCTTGATCCACTGAGACTCCTTTATCAGACACCACATGCCCAAGGAATCCAATGCTCTTCTGCCAGAAGATACACTTGCTTAGCTTAGCAAAGAGCTTCTGTTCTCTCAGGCGGCCCACACCGCCCTAAGGTGTCTTTCATGGTCCTCCTTTGTCTTGGAATACACGAGTATATCATCAATGAAGATGATCACAAACTCGTCAAGTATTCCCTGAAGATGCCGTTCATCATCTTCATGAATGCAGCAGGTGCATTGGTCAGTCCGAACGGCATGACCACAAACTCATAGTGACCATACCTAGTTCGGAATGCTGTCTTCCTCACATCACCTGTGGTGCAATGGGGATCTGATGATACCCAGAGGCCAAGTCAATCTTGGAGAACCACTTGGCTCCACGAGTTGGTCCAACAACTCATCAATCCTGGGTAAAGGGTACTTGTTCTTCACAGTCACCCTGTTCAAACCCCTATAATCAATGCACACCTAAAGCTACCATCCTTTTTCTTAACGAATAGGACTGGTGCTCCCCAAGGTGATACACTAGGGCGTATGAACCCCTTCTCAAGCAACTCCTCAAGTTGCTTCTTCAGCTCTGCCATCTCAGCTGGTGCCATTCTATATGGACTTTTTGATAACGGGACCGTTCCAGGTTCCAATTCAATGATGAATGGGTCAGCCCTATCAGGGGGAATGCCCTGTAGTGCCCCAAACACATCCTGAAATTCTCGAACCAACGGTATACCCTCTGGGTCACAGGCCCCTACAACCTCATCAGTGTAAATGGTAGCCAAAAAGGCCTCACAACCATTTCCAAGCATCCGTTCTACTTGGACTGCTGAAACCACCAAACTACAAGAGGTTGGCTTGATTCCTTGGTACTTGATCGGGGGTCCAAACTCATTCTCAAGTTGCACCCTTCCCCGGTGACAATCTAGAGTTGCCCGATACTTTCCCAACCAGTCCATGCCCAAGATCACTTCATGATGCTTAAGGGGGACAACAATCAGATCTATAGGCATCGGCCTATCCAAGATCACCATAGGGATGTCCTTAACCAGACCGAGTGAGTTCATAACTTGCCCTCCGGCCGCACTCACTCGTTCAGGACCATCCCATGTTCCATACTGGAACAAACCTTTTCCTATCATACTTGGACTCACAAAACTATTGTAGCTCCAGTATCAATAGTGTGTGGTGTTTCCACACCACCAATACTTAAGGTCCCTACACAAGACCCGTCAAAGTATATCTATCCATCCTAGATTCCATACCATGCAATTCTACTGGAATTGTAAAAGTATTGTCTAGAGTGTTACCATGATCGCTTGGAAAGGCCGAGCCCCATCCACATCCTTGGATAGCTCATACACACGAGTGTGGAGGTCTGGCCTCGTCCCTGACTGGCCTGCTAGCCTCCCCACGTCCCTTACTTTGGTTGCCTTGCAACTTAGGGCATCCCTGCGGTAGTGGCCCTTCTGGCCGCAGTGGTGACAGGTCCTGGACTCACCCAACGGACTTGGACAATCCTTGCTGAGTGATCCATCTTACCACATCGAGTGCAGGCACCCATGGCCTTCCAGCACTCTCCACCGTGGTATCGTCCACACTTAGGGCATTCTGACCTACCACTTGAGGTTTACCCTCCTCGGTCGAGTCCCTCTTCCTCTTCTTGTCACCACTCTGACCCGAGGATACCACCACACTCTTCAGCTTCTGCTTACCCTCCTCGGTGAGGTTGGTCTCCAGCAAGGCCATCCTCTCAACCAACTCAGAAACCGTGGGGAACTTACAAACAGAACAGTAGGTTCGAAGTTCCACCCTTAGGCCTCGGATGAACCTTCGGACTTGAACCTTCTCATCCTCCAGTTCTCTTCCCACATACCTTCTGAGTCGGTTGAACTCTTCTTCATACTCACGAACAGTCCTCCGTCCCTGAGTCAAGTCCAGGAACTTGGACTCCAAACGATCCCACGCCTCAGCAGGAAAGTACTTATGGTTGAACTCAACCTCAAAGTCAGCAAAATGCTCAATGGTGCCATTGGTACGCTTGTCCAAAGCTAACCACCAGTTATGTGCATCTCCCTCCAGGAAGTGTACTGCTATGTCCTTCTGGTAGTCCTCAGGACAACGCGTGGACTTGAAGTTCCGAACCAACCGGTTCTCCACTCGTCCGCCTCCATAGGATCAACACTTCCAGCAAAGTGTTTGGTTCCCAACTTGGAGATATGCTCCAGCACCTTCAGGTAGTCCATACCATGCACTGGCCTGACCGGTGGGTCTATCTCAATCACCTCGGCCACACGGCCAGCACCAACATCGGTCACTCCAGCAGCAACCCGAACCGGGGGATTAGCCTGTCCTACGGACGAGTTCACCAATGGTGTGAACGCCTGTGTCAAGGAGGCTATCTGAGCTCCCATGACCTGCATAGCTTCCACCAAGCCCCTTATGGTCGGCTCAATGACCTCCTCAGCACCAGTGACCCGAACATTGTTTGCATCAACATTCTGGCCACTCCCCGCACCAACGTTGGATGACCCAGTATCTTCTCCATGGACTTGCTCTTGTTGCTCGTCCACATTAGTTTCATTAACCTCAGTAGGAAGAGTTGGACCCACTGGGAGTCCGGTGGCATTATCCACCTGCTCCACCAGAGCCGGTAGCACTGTGGTTGGAATGGTTCCAGCTGGTAACACTCCGGTCTGTTCAGCACCATCCTGCCCCACTGCTCCAGACGCCCCAGTCGCCTCCTTTCCTTTCCGAGATTTATACCTTCTTGTTCCCTTAGGAGTTACAACACAAACAAAAGGTTAGTCCACAACTGAACACACACCTCAATCACTCCTAAGTTAATCAGTAGAAAAGATTACTTAGAACCCAACTATCTCACCATGAGTCCAAACGGCCAAGTGTGTGGTGAACCAATAACCCAACAAATCCTAGAATCAAGAATGCTCTGATACCAACTTGTAAGACCCGATCCTGGATTCCTCAATCCAACCAGACCGCGGCCTCACCAACAATGCAACCAATTCCATCTTTCATATTCAAGTTCAAGTGTTAAATAATTCTAAGTCTTTTTCAGAGTTTTGAGGTTCCAACATTCACACTTAAACAATCAAGCATCAACTAATGAAAATAGATACTTCATAGATATTAACCAAGGTTCATACATCATTCATCATCCTAAATAATAGAATACATACTAGAATCGCATAAGTTCACAAGTTGCACAATAGGCTACAATAATCACACAATTTTCAGAATCAACCCAATCACCACACATCTTCCCATGGCCGCGGTCCTCATGGTGCTTTTCCCTTACCACGGTCCATTTCTGGTCCTGGATCCAACACAAACAACTACACAATCACAAGGTTAGATTACAAAACAAGAATCAAATCACATTGCATGGTCGGATCCAATCTAGTCAAGAACAATCATCAAAAATGTCAAATCTGACCCCTTTAAAAAGAGATCCAAATACCAAATAAAATTCATGATAATTCAGAAGAAAAATATTCCCATAAACAGATTCAGAAGAATCGGCTCATATCATAGTGATCTCGGCCATGAACAGCCCACACAAGAACAAGGGACTTTCATGGAAATTGGATCAGGCCAAGGCCTTAGGATCAATGAATCCTTTCCTGTAACAACATAAACCATTCCAAAGCACAACATATAAGAAGAAACAGAGTAGAAGAAGTCAGAGTAAGGAGTAGCCAATCGATCCAAACCGGCCAGGCTCACACGGCCATCATCCGCGGCCTTGTCCGGTTACTCTTGGCCACACCTCTCACCTTAGGAGTTCGGTCTCCAGGGGCGAGTTCCTTCTCTTTCTCCTTTGCCTTCTCCTTGTCTTTTTGTCTCAAATCCATCCTCTTGATCACACGCCCAAACACACCAGGAACACTCAAGAACAATCTCTTGGATCAAATCGGCCGATCCAAAGTTTCTGTCTCTCTTTCTCTCTTGAATTTTCTCTGTGTTTCTCTCTGTGTGGAATGAGTAAAAACCGACCAGAATGATCAGAAATGAGAGAGAGAAGACGATTTAAACTGTCCCCAACCGCCTGGGCGAACAGTTACCAAAATCCCTTCCTTTCTTCCCAAAACCGTCCCATAACCGTCCCATAACCGCCCTTGGCGGTTTCTCCCCTTTTCTTCCTTTGGCAAATCGATCACTGAGCCTCAGCTCACACTCTGGGAGCTTGCCTGCTCCCTATCCCAAGCCTAAGACCCATTTGGTCGAACCGTCCTGCACCCGGACCATCGGCTCGCCCAGTAACCGTCCCGGACTCGCCCACACTGATCCGAACCAGAACGCACCGTTCACTGGATGGAGCTGACCCCTAGCTGTTCCCAGCTGATTGAGCTAGCCCACCAGCTCCTGTGAGCTGAACAGATCATGGTGAACTGATTACCAGCTGAACCGAGCTGATTGAACTCAAACCAACACTCGTCCAGCTGCCTAAACACTCACCCAGCCCCTTTACCCTTATTTCCATCGTATCCTGGTTAAGTCTCAGCTGACTGATGCCCTTAACCTTCATTCAGGGCCATGATACGCTTGTCTCAAGGTCTAATGACCTGACTGGTGCGTCTCCCCGCACCATGGCCCGTCCGGCCGATCCTATCTAGGATCGGGGACATGACAAAAATCACCCGAACAGTCCACGGGAAGGGTCAGCGTGCTAAGTGCAAGGACCAACGTGCTGATATGTGTACTGATGGACAGCCACAGACGTCCTGTGTGTGCTGACGGACACACACAGACACATACAGACGCCACAGTCGTCATGCGTGTGCTGACGGACACCCACAGACGTCTTGTGTGTGCTGACGAACACCCACAGACGTACTGTGTGTACCGAACAGACAGTCAACGTGGGCCAAAATCACCCGAACAGTCCACGGGAAGGTCCAGCGTGCTGAGTCCAAGGACCAGCGCGCTGATATGTGTACTGATGGACAGTCACAGACGTCCTGTGTGTGCTGACGGACACACACGGACACACACGGACAGCCACGGACGTCCTGTGTGTGCTGACGGACACACACAGACGTCCTGTGTGTGCTGACGGACACCCACAGATGACCTGTGTCTACTGAACAGACAGCCCACGTGGGCCAAAATCACCCGAACAGTACTCGGGAAGGGCCAGCGTGCTGAGTCCAAGGACCAGCGTTCTGATATGTGTACTGATGGACTGCCACGGATACACACGGACACACACGGACACACACGGTCAGCCACGGACGTCCTGTGTGTGCTGACGGACAGCCACAGACGTCCAGTGTGTGCTGGCGGACACCCACGGACGTCCTGTGTGTACTGAACAGACAGCCCACGTGGGCAAAATCACCCGAACAATCCACGGGAAGGGTCAGCGTGCTGAGTCCAATGACCAACGTGCTGATATGTGTACTGATGGACAGCCACAGACGTCCTGTGTGTGCTGACGGACACACACGGACACACAGGAACAGCCACGAACGTCCTGTGTGTGCTGACGGACACCCACAGACGTCCTGTGTGTACTGAACAGATAGCCCACGTGGGCCAAAATCACCCGAATAGTTCACGGGAAGGGCCAGCGTGCTGAGTCCAAGGACCAATGTGCTGATATGTGTACTGATGGACAGCCACAGACGTCCACACACGGACAGCCACAGACGTCTTGTGTGTGCTGCCGGACACACACAGACGTCCTGTGTGTGCTGACGGACAGCCACAGACGTCCTGTGTGTGCTGGTGGACAACCACAGACGTCCTGTGTGTACCTAACAGACAGCCCACGTGGGCCAAAATCACCCGAACAGTCCACGGGAAGGGTCAGCGTGCTGAGTCCAAGGACCAACGTGCTGATATGTGTACTGATGGACAGCCACAGACGTCCAGTGTGTGCTGACGGACACACACATACACAAATGGACAGCCACAGACGTCATGCGTGTGCTGACGGACACCCACAGACGTCCTGTGTGTGCTGACGAACACCCACAGACGTACTGTGTGTACCGAACAGACAGTCAACGTGGGCCAAAATCACCCGAACAGTCCACGGGAAGGTCCAGCGTGCTGAGTCCAAGGACCAGCGCGCTGATATGTGTACTGATGGACAGTCACAGTCGTCCTGTGTGTGCTGATGGACACACACACACACACGGACAGCCACGGACGTCCTGTGTGTGCTAACGGACACACACAGACGTCCTGTGTGTGCTGACGGACACCCACAGACGTCCTATGTGTACTGAACAGACAGCCCACGTGGGCCAAAATCACCTGAACAGTCCACGGGAAGGGCCAGCGTGCTGAGTCCAAGGACCAGCGTGCTGATATGTGTACTGATGGACAGCCACGGATACACACGGACACACACGGACACACACGGTCAGCCACGGACGTCCTGTGTGTGCTGACGGACAGCCACAGACGTCCTGTGTGTCCTGGCGGACACCCACAGACGTCCTGTGTGTGCTGAACAGACAGCCCACGTGGGCCAAAATCACCCGAACAGTCCACGGAAGGGTCAGCGTGCTGAGTCCAAGGACCAACGTGCTGATATGTTTACTGATGGACAGCCACGGACGTCCTGTGTGTGCTGACGGACACACACGGACACACAGGAACAGCCACGAACGTCCTGTGTGTGCTGACGGACACCCACAGACGTCCTGTGTGTACTGAACAGATAGCCCATGTGGGCCAAAATCACCAAAATAGTTCACGGGAAGGGCCAGCGTGCTGAGTCCAAGGACCAATGTGCTGATATGTGTACTGATGGACAGCCACAGACGTCCACACACGGACACACACGGACAGCCACGGACGTCTTGTGTGTGCTGCCAGACACACACGGACGTCCTGTGTGTGCTGACGGACAGCCACGGACGTCCTGTGTGTGCTGGTGGACAACCACAGACGTCCTGTGTGTACCTAACAGACAGCCCACGTGGGCCAAATCACCCGAACAGTCCACGGGAAGGGTCAGCATGCTGAGTGCAAGGACCAACGTGTTGATATGTGTACTGATGGACAGCCACAGACGTCCTGTGTGTGCTGACGGACACACACAGACACATACGGACAGCCACAGTCGTCATGCGTGTGCTGACGGACACCCACAGACGTCATGTGTGTGCTGACGAACACCCAAGACGTACTGTGTGTACCGAACAGACAGTCAACGTGGGCCAAAATCTCCCGAACAGTCCATGGGAAGGTCCAGCATGCTGAGTCCAAGGACCAGCGCGCTTATATGTGTACTGATGGACAGTCACTGTAAGACCGATCCCGGCCGACTAGGCCGCGGTCGATGCCTCACGTCTCTCAGTCCATACCCGACCGAACCTCTAAAATTTTTTGCCCTTTATTTAAAATATCGCCCATTGGCGAGGGCTAACTCAGATCCTAGCTCAAGACTACCTTAGTCTTTCCCTAGCTAGATCCTTTCAACTTATGCACAGCGGAATAACATATATCATCCATTGGACTAAATCCAATCTAATACTTGTCCGGTCGAATCACCTCAGCTAATGGTTAGTATACACAACTACCAGCTAGCTCCAAGGTTGATTCTGAACACGAACCAAGTCATACAAATCTGAGGTTCCGTTTTCCTAACCATTCTATCTAGATCTATGCAACATTGGTAGATCATACCTTTGCCATATCCACGGAGCTTGTTAGCTCATCGGCCCAGCTACTCTAGCTGAATGAACTCATAGACCAGCTGATCGAGCTGTCACACTCGAACTGAGCTAGGACCGAGCTATGGCCAGCTGCCATATACTGCGTCCAGCTCCTTTACACACACAAAACAACTCCCTTAGGTACTTAGTCATTCAGCCAACCATCCCCACAGACATAAGTAACCCTTTAGAAGTCTTCAAACAGCTAAGGACATGCATCTGGCCCTTACCGGCTCATGCACTGTCCCACATCCTTTTTGCCTTATCAACTTATGATACCAAGTCCAGCTCATGGACTAACAATGCCCATCAGATCCTGAGTCAATCAACCACCACCCCCACATGACTCAGAACTGATGAGTCTTCATACTTACTAATCAGTCATGGAACATGTCCCACTGAACCTGATTAGTGTTGCTCTTACCACCGGTGCATCCTTTGATCAATCAGATCAGACACCTTGATCCATCATCCAAGGATCAGGTCGTCCATCCTTGCCCATGATCAGATCACACACGGCCTGCCTTACCAACACCAAGGTTGATAACCAGCAATTCCTTATGATCAATATCATAAGTGACAATATGTTCCAGCACACAAACATATGATCAGATATCCTAACACAAGGATCTGACCCCAATATGCCCTCAGGTGCAATTTCGACTGCAAGCAAACCTGCTCCAAAAATCAATTAAAATTCATGACAATTCATGATAAATCATAACTAAGAGAATGGTCCAATCAGATTTCCCAGAACCGGCCTCCATCCCATAGATCTCGGCCAGATCAGCCAAACCGGCCCAAGGGACCATCTCTAAATCAATCCCTAAAAACTCATTAGGATTCATGATAATTCATGATAAATCTTAACTAAGAGAATGGTCAAGTCAGAATTCCAAGAACCGATCTCGATCCTATGGATCTTGACCTAGAACAGCCCCACCGGCCACCTTGACCATCTCGAAAACAATCAGATAAAAATCCCCAAATACCATGATAATTCATGATAATTCACCACTAAGAGGATTCCAAAGTCAGATCGCCATAAATCTATCAGGAAGTAGGAGATCCGGACTTAGCTGCCAAACCAAGGCCATGGAGGGTTCTTCTGAACCGGCCAAGCCATGATTCAGTGCTACTATGTCTAATCATCAATCTCAATCTTAAGAAGAAGAAATAATATGATTAATATCATAAAACAAAGTAAGGTGTAACTGCAGGACCAGATCAGCCCATAGTGTACCAGACTATGTCCAATGGTCTGCAGTCCCCACCTATTACCTCATCAGGGGCGTCCATGCTCCTCCTAGCATGCCTTCATCAAACCATTATCACATACTTCCAGTATTGATAAGATCTAACCATGGTTCGTGCCATCCTTGTCACATACTTCCAATCCTCCTTCCCTGGAATTCCATGAAACCACTTTCTACACTGCATCTACCTTCAAGGCTGTCTGGCCTGTAAGAGTGGAGTCTGGCCTTCTCCCTTCTCTCCTGGTTATCTGCGTGTGTTCCCAAGACACAGAGGAAGCCCAGGATGTGATCATCCATGATCAACATCATCACAGGGTCGTCCATCACTTCCCCCTTCAGTGCCCATGAAACTGCCTTTCTACACACATCTGCCCTGAAGGCTGTCTTGGCCTTTGGGAATGAGTTCCGGTCATCTACCTTCTTTCCTCACCATTTGCGTGTGTTCTCAGGCCCTGGAGGATGCTTTGGGTGATAACATCACGGATCAAAGCCACCAGAAGGTCGTTCATAACTTCCCCCTTGATCTCTCCCAAAACTGCCTCTTTATGGCCTTCACACAACCATGGGTCTTGGATTGGGAATCGGACCAACTCTCTATCTTTTTGCTGTGTTTCTTTGTGTTTCAGGGTGTAGAAGGAAGCCCTGGTGTGCCTGCAAAGGCACGGACTTGCCTTCCTTATATAGGAGAAGGGGTGGTTACTTCTTATCCATTGCATCCCTTCGGTATCATTTCTGGCCATTGATTTAATCAATGGTACAGATTGCACCCTTTCGCCTATGGCAGTTACCACACGCCCTGGAACTTCCAAACCACTCCTGGACAAGTCCAAACAAGGCCAGACTGATTTCCCACGCCCATGACCCAACCACAAGAGCCCTCCAGCCCATTGGTACACATGGGTCATCCACATGGCCTGGTCACTGTCCAGACTCGAACCAACTGCCCAAGACTCGAACACTCAGTCCAGCTGAGTTGAGCTGATCCCCAGCTGACCCAGCTGAGTGAGCTAGTCCATCTAGCTCAGGGAGCTGACACACTCTTCAGTGAGCTACATTGAGCTGCACTACACTTCACCTAGCTGGTCGAGCTTGCTTACTGCATCGCCCAGCTGTTATACACTGTGTCCAGCTTGCTTCCTTTATCTCTTCAATCCTTCTAAGTCCTTTGGTCAATTTCCAGACCTAGACTTAGTTTTCCCATGATCCATTCTGATCACTCACTTCATCGAGCTTCACCTGGATCTCATCCAGCTATCAGCTCGCTTGTCCAGCTCCTTTGAGCTTGCATCTGCCTTATTTGGCTAGGTTCCAGCTTCCTGATTCCCTTAACCACGTTTTGGACCATGACATGCTTGTCCTTAGATCATGTGACCTGACTGCTGCGTTTCCTTGCACTGCAGTCCGTCCGGACGATCCTATCCAGGATCGGGGACATGACAAGTCTCCCCCACTTACGATGGATTCGTCCTCGAATCCAGTGGTGTTAACCTCTTCTCTCATGACAAAGGTTCCATCCGAACTCCTTTGTACCCGGAACATGGAGCATGCTCGATTGGTTACTAACCAATTCGTTGCATCTCCCACCTTGTTCCTTCTCACAGACCACGTCTTGGTCATCATATACACAACAAGTCTCCCCCACTTGATAGATATTTAACCCAAAATCTTATCAAGTGGTCCATCAAGCACCCATACAAAGACATGACTTGTGTCACTGACCCAACTCTCCAGGTTGCGTTCCTAGTAGACACCAAGTCCATGTAGAACACTTTAGTTCCATGACTAGATCAAATTCAGTACCTAGGAACATACTGAGTACTCAAGTCTTAGTAGATTCAACCAATCTCCAAGCCACTCGATGCACCAGCCAAGTCCTAGCGAACATGTTCCAATCTTTAGGCTGCTCACTCTACCATGAGTCCTAACAGATTGTTCTGTTCCCTTAAGTCCTTCCTGGACAATAAGGTTTATGATTCCAGCAATTCATCAATCCTGGGTAAAGGGCTTGTTCTTCCCAGTCACCCTGTTCAAACCCCTATAATCAATGCACAACCTAAAGCTACCATCCTTTTTCTTAACAAATAGGACTAGTGCTCCCCAAGGTGATACACTAGGGCGCATGAACCCCTTCTCAAGCAACTCCTCAAGTTGCTTCTTCAGCTCTGCCATCTGAGCTGGTGCCATTCTATATGGACTTTTAGATAATGGGGCCGTTCCAGGTTCCAATTGAATGATGAATGGGTCAGCCCTATCAGGGGGAATGCCCTGTAGTGCCCCAAACACATCCTGAAATCCCGAACCAACGGTATACCCTCTGGGTCACAGGCCCCTACAACCTCATCAGTGTAAATGGTAGCCAAAAAGGCCTCACAACCATTTCCAAGCATCCGTTCTACTTGGACTGCTGAAACCACAAAACTACAAGAGGTTGGCTTGATTCCTTGGTACTTAATCGGGGTCCAAACTCGTTCTCAAGTTGCACCCTTCCCCGGTGACAATCTAGAGTTGCCCGATACTTTCCCAACCAGTCCATGCCCAAGATCACTTCATGATGCTTGAGGGGGACAACAATCAGATCTATAGGCATCAGCCTATCCAAGATCACCACAGGGATGTCCTTAACCAGACCGAGTGAGTTCATAACTTGCCCTCCGGCCGCACTCACTCGTTCAGGACCATCCCATGTTCCATACTGGAACAAACCTTTTCCAACCATTCCTGGACTCACAACACTATGTGTAGCTCCAGTATCAAATAATGTGTTTCCACACCACCGATCATTAAGTACTTAGATGAGTAGGATCTTGGTTTGATCACACATTTGGAAAATGTCCCATACCATTCTCCAAAGCATCACACATCTGTGAACGTCCCATACCATTCACAAAAGTGTTGATAGTATACTTCAATCCTCATCATACTAAGATACTTAACATCGTGTTTCTAATTCCTCTTGGAATTGATCCATTACATTCACTCAATCTTAAGGAATCCTACCTTGACTTACACTGAGTCCAAGCTGATCCATCTGATCACAAGCCCACTCATGTACTAGCCATGTAGCGTCTCCCTTAGACTAACATGAACATTGCATATGCTCACTTGTTTTGAACGGCCACCAAGGGATAACATTTACCTCCAAGAGAGTGCTGCACGTTTCTTTCAACCTAAGCCACTCTCTGGTCCATGTTACTTCCCTTGTCCAGGTCGTCCATACAAAGATCTTGCATTGCGTCCATCATCCAATCCGTCTATTATTCCCAAATAACTAGATAAACTAACCTTTATGTTTTCAGGGTCTTGCCGTGGAAGAGTGTATCTTGGCTAAGCCGGCTCATCTTGGAGCTTCCCCGTTCACAAGCATGAATCCCAAACTTACCTCAACTCTCACTTGGCTCACCACAACTAAGGTTCCAAGTCATCTCAGTTTTCGGAAATAATTTCGGTTTGGAACTCAACATCTTTGAGCACTGTCCTTAACAGGATCAAGCATGCTCTGATACCAACTTGTAAGACCCGATCCCGGCCGACTAGGCCGCGGTCGATGCCTCACGTCTCTCAGTCCATACCCGGACCGAACCTCTAAAATTTTTTGCCCTTTATTTAAAATATCGCCCATTGGCGAGGGCTAACTCAGATCCTAGCTCAAGACTACCTTAGTCTTTCCCTAGCTAGATCCTTTCAACTTATGCACAGCGGAATAACATATATCATCCATTGGACTAAATCCAATCTAATACTTGTCCGGTCGAATCACCTCAGCTAATGGTTAGTATACACAACTACCAGCTAGCTCCAAGGTTGATTCTGAACACGAACCAAGTCATACAAATCTGAGGTTCCGTTTTCCTAACCATTCTATCTAGATCTATGCAACATTGGTAGATCATACCTTTGCCATATCCACGGAGCTTGTTAGCTCATCGGCCCAGCTACTCTAGCTGAATGAACTCATAGACCAGCTGATCGAGCTGTCACACTCGAACTGAGCTAGGACCGAGCTATGGCCAGCTGCCATATACTGCGTCCAGCTCCTTTACACACACAAAACAACTCCCTTAGGTACTTAGTCATTCAGCCAACCATCCCCACAGACATAAGTAACCCTTTAGAAGTCTTCAAACAGCTAAGGACATGCATCTGGCCCTTACCGGCTCATGCACTGTCCCACATCCTTTTTGCCTTATCAACTTATGATACCAAGTCCAGCTCATGGACTAACAATGCCCATCAGATCCTGAGTCAATCAACCAACCACCCCACATGACTCAGAACTGATGAGTCTTCATACTTACTAATCAGTCATGGAACAATGTCCCACTGAACCTGATTAGTGTTGCTCTTACCACCGGTGCATCCTTTGATCAATCAGATCAGACACCTTGATCCATCATCCAAGGATCAGGTCGTCCATCCTTGCCCATGATCAGATCACACACGGCCTGCCTTACCAACACCAAGGTTGATAACCAGCAATTCCTTATGATCAATATCATAAGTGACAATATGTTCCAGCACACAAACATATGATCAGATATCCTAACACAAGGATCTGACCCCAATATGCCCTCAGGTGCAATTTCGACTGCAAGCAAACCTGCTCCAAAAATCAATTAAAATTCATGACAATTCATGATAAATCATAACTAAGAGAATGGTCCAATCAGATTTCCCAGAACCGGCCTCCATCCCATAGATCTCGGCCAAGATCAGCCAAACCGGCCCAAGGGACCATCTCTAAATAAATCCCTAAAAACTCATTAGGATTCATGATAATTCATGATAAATCTTAACTAAGAGAATGGTCAAGTCAGAATTCCAAGAACCGATCTCGATCCTATGGATCTTGACCTAGAACAGCCCCACCGGCCACCTTGACCATCTCGAAAACAATCAGATAAAAATCCCCAAATACCATGATAATTCATGATAATTCACCACTAAGAGGATTCCAAAGTCAGATCGCCATAAATCTATCAGGAAGTAGGAGATCCGGACTTAGCTGCCAAACCAAGGCCATGGAGGGTTCTTCTGAACCGGCCAAGCCATGATTCAGTGCTACTATGTCTAATCATCAATCTCAATCTTAAGAAGAAGAAATAATATGATTAATATTCATAAAACAAAGTAAGGTGTAACTGCAGGACCAGATCAGCCCATAGTGTACCAGACTATGTCCAATGGTCTGCAGTCCCCACCTATTACCTCATCAGGGGCGTCCATGCTCCTCCTAGCATGCCTTCATCAAACCATTATCACATACTTCCAGTATTGATAAGATCTAACCATGGTTCGTGCCCATCCTTGTCACATACTTCCAAATCCTCCCTTCCCTGGAATTCCCATGAAACCACTTTCTACACTGCATCTACCTTCAAGGCTGTCTTGGCCTGTAAGAGTGGAGTCTGGCCTTCTCCCTTCTCTCCTGGTTATCTGCGTGTGTTCCCAAGACACAGAGGAAGCCCAGGATGTGATCATCCATGATCAAACATCATCACAGGGTCGTCCATCACTTCCCCTTCAGTGCCCATGAAACTGCCTTTCTACACACATCTGCCCTGAAGGCTGTCTTGGCCTTTGGGAATGAGTTCCGGTCATCTACCTTCTTTCCTCACCATTTGCGTGTGTTCTCAGGCCCTGGAGGATGCTTTGGGTGATAACATCACGGATCAAAGCCACCAGAAGGTCGTTCATAACTTCCCCCCTTGATCTCTCCCAAAACTGCCTCTTTATGGCCTTCACACAACCATGGGTCTTGGATTGGGAATCGGACCAACTCTCTATCTTTTTGCTGTGTTTCTTTGTGTTTCAGGGTGTAGAAGGAAGCCCTGGTGTGCCTGCAAAGGCACGGACTTGCCTTCCTTATATAGGAGAAGGGGTGGTTACTTCTTATCCATTGCATCCCTTCGGTATCATTTCTGGCCATTGATTTAATCAATGGTACAGATTGCACCCTTTCGCCTATGGCAGTTACCACACGCCCTGGAACTTCCAAACCACTACTGGACAAGTCCAAACAAGGCCCAGACTGATTTCCCACGCCCATGACCCAACCACAAGAGCCCTCCAGCCCATTGGTACACATGGGTCATCCACATGGCCTGGTCACTGTCCAGACTCGAACCAACTGCCCAAGACTCGAACACTCAGTCCAGCTGAGTTGAGCTGATCCCCAGCTGACCCAGCTGAGTGAGCTAGTCCATCTAGCTCAGGGAGCTGACACACTCTTCAGTGAGCTACATTGAGCTGCACTACACTTCACCTAGCTGGTCGAGCTTGCTTACTGCATCGCCCAGCTGTTATACACTGTGTCCAGCTTGCTTCCTTTATCTTCTTCAATCCTTCTAAGTCCTTTGGTCAATTTCCAGACCTAGACTTAGTTTTCCCATGATCCATTCTGATCACTCACTTCATCGAGCTTCACCTGGATCTCATCCAGCTATCAGCTCGCTTGTCCAGCTCCTTTGAGCTTGCATCTGCCTTATTTTGGCTAGGTTCCAGCTTCCTGATTCCCTTAACCACGTTTTGGACCATGACATGCTTGTCCTTAGATCATGTGACCTGACTGCTGCGTTTCCTTGCACTGCAGTCCGTCCGGACGATCCTATCCAGGATCGGGGACATGACAGTCACAGACGTCCTGTGTGTGCTGACGGACACACACAGACACACACGGACAGCCACAGACGTCCTGTGTGTGCTGACGGACACACACAGACGTCCTGTGTGTGCTGACGGACACCCACAGACGTCTTGTGTGTACTGAACAGACAGCCCACGTGGGCCAAAATCACCCGAACAGTCCACGGGAAGGGCCAGCTTGCTGAGTCCAAGGACCAGCGTGCTGATGTGTGAACTGATGGACAGCCACGGATACACACGGACAGACACGGACACACACGGTCAGCCACGGACGTCCTGTGTGTGCTGACGGACAGCCACAGACGTCCTGTGTGTGCTGGCGGACACCCACGGACGTCCTGTGTGTGCTGAACAGACAGCCCACGTGGGCCAAAATCACCCGAACAGTCCACGGGAAGGGTCAGCGTGCTGAGTCCAAGGACCAACGTGCTGATATGTGTACTGATGGACAGCCACGGACGTCCTGTGTGTGCTGACGGACACACACTGACACACAGGAACAGCCACGAACGTCCTGTGTGTGCTGACGGACACCCACAGACGTCCTGTGTGTACTGAAAGATAGCCCACGTGGGCCAAAATCACCCGAATAGTTCACGGGAAGTGCCAGCGTGCTGAGTCCAAGGACCAATGTGCTGATATGTGTACTGATGGACAGCCACAGACGTCCACACACGGACAGCCACGGACGTCTTGTGTGTGCTGCCGGACACACACAGACATCCTGTGTGTGCTGAAGGACAGCCACGGACGTCCTGTGTGTGCTGGCGGACAACCACGGACGTCCTGTGTGTACCTAACAGACAGCCCACGTGGGCCAAAATCACCCAAACAGTCCACGGGAAGGGCCGGCGTGCTGAGTCCAAGGACCAGCGTGCTGATATGTGTACTGATGGACAGCCACAGACGTCCTGTGTGTGCTGACGGACACACACGGACACACACGGACAGTCACAGACGTCCTGTGTGTGCTGACGGACACACACGGACGTCCTGTGTGTGCTGATGGACACCCACAGACGTCCTGTGTGTACTGAACAGACAGCCCACGTGGGCCAAAATCACCCGAACAGTCCACGGGAAGGGCCAGCGTGCTGAGTCCAAGGACCAGCGTGCTGATATGTGTACTGATGGACAGGCACGTATACACATGGACACACACGGACACACACGGTCAGCCACGGACGTCCTGTGTGTGCTGACGGACAGCCACAGACGTCCTGTGTGTGCTGGCGGACACCCACGGACGTCCTGTGTGTGCTGAACAGACAGCCCACGTGGGCCAAAATCACCCGAACAGTCCACGGGAAGGGTCAGCGTGCTTAGTCCAAGGACCAACGTGCTGATATGTGTACTGATGGACAGCCACGGACGTCCTCTGTGTGCTGGCGGACAACCACAGACGTCCTGTGTGTACCTAACAGACTGCCCACGTGGGCCAAAATCACCCGAACAGTCCATGGGAAGGGTCAGCGTGCTGAGTCCAAGGACCAACGTGCTGATATGTGTACTGATGGACAGCCACAGACATCCTGTTTGTGCTGACGGACACACACAGACACATACGGACAGCCACAGACGTCATGCGTGTGCTGACGGACACCCACAGACGTCCTGTGTGTGCTGACGAACACCCACAGACGTACTGTGTGTACTGAACAGACAGTCAACGTGGGCCAAAATTACCCGAACAGTCCAGGGGAAGGGCCGGCGTGCTGAGTCCAAGGACCAGCGTGCTGATATGTGTACTGATGGACAGCCACAGACGTCATGTGTGTCCTAACGGACACACACGAACACACACAGACAGCCACAGACGTCCTGTGTGTGCTGACGGACACACACGGACGTCCTGTGTGTGCTGGCGGACACCCACAGACGTCCTGTGTGTACTGAACAGACAGCCCACGTGGGCCAAAATCACCCGAATAGTTCACGGGAAGGGCCAGCGTGCTGAGTCCAAGGACCAATGTGCTGATATGTGTACTGATGGACAGCCACGGACGTCCTGTGTGTGCTGACGGACACACACGGACAGCCACAGACGTCATGTGTGTGCTGACGGACACACACGAACGTCCTGTGTGTGCTGACGGACACCCACAGACGTCCTGTGTGTACTGAACAGATAGCCCACGTGGGCCAAAATCACCCGAATAGTTCACGGGAAGGGCCAGCGTGCTTAGTCCAAGGACCAATGTGCTGATATGTGTACTGATGGACAGCCACAGACGTCCACACACGGACAGCCACGGACGTCTTGTGTGTGCTGCCGGACACACACAGACGTCCTGTGTGTGCTGACGGACAGCCACGGACGTCCTGTGTGTGCTGGCGGACAACCACGGACGTCCTGTGTGTACCTAACAGACAGCCCACGTGGGCCAAAATCACCCGAACAGTCCACGGGAAGGGTCAGCGTGCTGAGTCCAAGGACCAACGTGCTGATATGTGTACTGATGGACAGCCACAGACGTCCTGTGTGTGCTGACGGACACACACAGACACATACGGACACCCACAGACGTCATGCGTGTGCTGACGGACACCCACAGACGTCCTGTGTGTGCTGACGAACACCCACAGACGTACTGTGTGTACCGAACAGACAGTCAACGTGGGCCAAAATCACCCGAACAGTCCACGGGAAGGGCCGGCGTGCTGAGTCCAAGGACCAGCGTGCTGATATGTGTACTGATGGACAGCCACAGACGTCCTGTGTGTGCTGACGGACACACACGGACACACACGGACAGTCACAGACGTCCTGTGTGTGCTGACGGACACACACGGACGTCCTGTGTGTGCTGATGGACACCCACAGACGTCCTGTGTGTACTGAACAGACAGCCCACGTGGGCCGAAATCACCCGAACAGTCCACGGGAAGGGCCAGCGTGCTGAGTCCAAGGACCAGCGTGCTGATATGTGTACTGATGGACAGGCACGGATACACATGGACACACACGGACACACACGGTCAGCCACGGACGTCCTGTGTGTGCTGACGGACAGCCACAGACGTCCTGTGTGTGCTGGCGGACACCCACGGACGTCCTGTGTGTGCTGAACAGACAGCCCACGTGGGCCAAAATCACCCGAACAGTCCACGGGAAGGGTCAGCGTGCTTAGTCCAAGGACCAACGTGCTGATATGTGTACTGATGGACAGCCACGGACGTCTTCTGTGTGCTGGCGGACAACCACAGACGTCCTGTGTGTACCTAACAGACTGCCCACGTGGGCCAAAATCACCCGAACAGTCCATGGGAAAGGTCAGCGTGCTGAGTCCAAGGACCAACGTGCTGATATGTGTACTGATGGACAGCCACAGACATCCTGTTTGTGCTGACGGACACACACAGACACATACGGACAGCCACAGACGTCATGCGTGTGCTGACAGACACCCACAGACGTCCTGTGTGTGCTGACGAACACCCACAGACGTACTCTGTGTACTGAACAGACAGTCAACGTGGGCCAAAATCACCCGAACAATCCACGGGAAGGGTCAGCGTGCTGAGTCCAATGACCAACGTGCTGATATGTGTACTGATGGACAGCCACAGACGTCCTGTGTGTGCTGACGGACACACACGGACACACAGGAACAGCCACGAATGTCCTGTGTGTGCTGACGGACACCCACAGACGTCCTGTGTGTACTGAACAGATAGCCCACGTGGGCCAAAATCACCCGAATAGTTCACGGGAAGGGCCAGCGTGCTGAGTCCAAGGACCAATGTGCTGATATGTGTACAGATGGACAGCCACAGACGTCCACACACGGACAGCCACAGACGTCTTGTGTGTGCTGCCGGACACACACAGACGTCCTGTGTGTGCTGACGGACAGCCACAGACGTCCTGTGTGTGCTGGCGGACAACCACAGACGTCCTGTGTGTACCTAACAGACAGCCCACGTGGGCCAAAATCACCCGAACAGTCCACGGGAAGGGTCAGCGTGCTGAGTCCAAGGACCAACGTGCTGATATGTGTACTGATGGACAGCCACAGACGTCCAGTGTGTGCTGACGGACACACACAGACACAAATGGACAGCCACAGACGTCATGAGTGTGCTGACGGACACCCACAGACGTCCTGTGTGTGCTGACGAACACCCACAGACGTACTGTGTGTACCGAACAGACAGTCAACGTGGGCCAAAATCACCCGAACAGTCCACGGGAAGGTCCAGCGTGCTGAGTCCAAGGACCAGCGCGCTGATATGTGTACTGATGGACAGTCACAGACGTCCTGTGTGTGCTGACGGACACACACGGACAGCCACAGACAGCCACTGACGTCCTGTGTGTGCTGACGGACACACACAGACGTCCTGTGTGTGCTGACGGACACCCACAGACGTCCTGTGTGTACTGAACAGACAGCCCACGTGGGCCAAAATCACCCGAACAGTCCACGGGAAGGGTCAGCGTGCTGAGTGCAAGGACCAACGTGCTGATATGTGTACTGATGGACAGCCACAGACGTCCTGTGTGTGCTGACGGACACACACAGACACATACGGACAGCCACAGTTGTCATGCGTGTGCTGACAGACACCCACAGACGTCCTGTGTGTGCTGACGAACACCCACAGACGTACTGTTTGTACCGAACAGACAGTCAACGTGGGCCAAAATCACACGAACAGTCCACGGGAAGGTCCAGCGTGCTGAGTCCAAGGACCAGCGCGCTGATATGTGTACTGATGGACAGTCACAGACGTCCTGTGTGTGCTGATGGACACACACGGACACACACGGACAGCCACGGACGTCCTGTGTGTGCTAACGGACACACACAGACGTCCTGTGTGTGCTGACGGACACCCACAGACGTCCTATGTGTACTGAACAGACAGCCCACGTGGGCCAAAATCACCCGAACAGTCCACGGGAAGGGCCAGCGTGCTGAGTCCAAGGACCAGCGTGCTGATATGTGTACTGGTGGACAGCCACGGATACACACGGACACACACGGACACACACGGTCAGCCACGGACGTCCTGTGTGTGCTGACGGACAGCCACAGACGTCCTGTGTGTCCTGGCGGACACCCACAGACGTCCTGTGTGTGCTGAACAGACAGCCCACGTGGGCCAAAATCACCCGAACAGTCCACGGGAAGGGTCAGCGTGCTGAGTCCAAGGACCAACGTGCTGATATGTTTACTGATGGACAGCCACGGACGTCCTGTGTGTGCTGACGGACACACACGGACACACAGGAACAGCCACGAACGTCCTGTGTGTGCTGACGGACACCCACAGACGTCATGTGTGTACTGAACAGATAGCCCATGTGGGCCAAAATCACCCAAATAGTTCACGGGAAGGGCCAGCGTGCTGAGTCCAAGGACCAATGTGCTGATATGTGTACTGATGGACAGCCACAGACGTCCACACACGGACACACACGGACAGCCACGGACGTCTTGTGTGTGCTGCCAGACACACACGGACGTCCTGTGTGTGCTGACGGACAGCCACGGACGTCCTGTGTGTGCTGGTGGACAACCACAGACGTCCTGTGTGTACCTAACAGACAGCCCACGTGGGCCAAAATCACCCGAACAGTCCACGGGAAGGGTCAGCATGCTGAGTGCAAGGACCAACGTGTTGATATGTGTACTGATGGACAGCCACAGACGTCCTGTGTGTGCTGACGGACACACACAGACACATACGGACAGCCACAGTCGTCATGCGTGTGCTGACGGACACCCACAGACGTCATGTGTGTGCTGACGAACACCCACAGACGTACTGTGTGTACCGAACAGACAGTCAACGTGGGCCAAAATCACCCGAACAGTCCATGGGAAGGTCCAGCATGCTGAGTCCAAGGACCAGCGCGCTTATATGTGTACTGATGGACAGTCACAGACGTCCTGTGTGTGCTGACGGACACACACAGACACACACGGACAGCCACAGACGTCCTGTGTGTGCTGACGGACACACACAGACGTCCTGTGTGTGCTGACGGACATCCACAGACGTCTTGTGTGTACTGAACAGACAGCCCACGTGGGCCAAAATCACCCGAACAGTCCACGGGAAGGGCCAGCTTGCTGAGTCCAAGGACCAGCGTGCTGATGTGTGAACTGATGGACAGCCACGGATACACACGGACAGACACGGACACACACGGTCAGCCACGGACGTCCTGTGTGTGCTGACAGACAGCCACAGACGTCCTGTGTGTGCTGGCGGACACCCACGGACGTCCTGTGTGTGCTGAACAGACAGCCCACGTGGGCCAAAATCACCCGAACAGTCCACGGGAAGGGTCAGCGTGCTGAGTCCAAGGACCAACGTGCTGATATGTGTACTGATGGACAGCCACGGACGTCCTGTGTGTGCTGACGGACACACACGGACACACAGGAACAGCCACGAACGTCCTGTGTGTGCTGCCGGACACACACAGACGTCCTGTGTGTGCTGACGGACAGCCACGGACGTCCTGTGTGTGCTGGCGGACAACCACGGACGTCCTGTGTGTACCTAACAGACAGCCCACGTGGGCCAAAATCACCCGAACAGTCCACGGGAAGGGTCAGCGTGCTGAGTCCAAGGACCAACGTGCTGATATGTGTATTGACGGACAGCCACAGACGTCCTGTGTGTGCTGACGGACACACACAGACACATACGGACAGCCACAGACGTCATGCGTGTGCTGACGGACACCCACAGACGTCCTGTGTGTGCTGACGAACACCCACAGACGTACTGTGTGTACCGAACAGACAGTCAACATGGGCCAAAATCACCCGAACAGTCCACGGGAAGGGCCGGCGTGCTGAGTCCAAGGACCAGCGTGCTTATATGTGTACTGACGGACAGCCACAGACGTCCTGTGTGTGCTGACGGACACACACGGACACACACGGACAGTCACAGACGTCCTGTGTGTGCTGACGGACACACACGGACGTCCTATGTGTGCTGATGGACACCCACAGACGTCCTGTGTGTACTGAACAGACAGCCCACGTGGGCCGAAATCACCCGAACAGTCCACGGGAAGGGCCAGCGTGCTGATATGTGTACTGATGGACAGGCACGGATACACATGGACACTCACGGACACACACGGTCAGCCACGGACGTCCTGTGTGTGCTGACGGACAGCCACAGACGTCCTGTGTGTGCTGGCGGACACCCACGGACGTCCTGTGTGTGCTGAACAGACAGCCCACGTGGGCCAAAATCACCCGAACAGTCCATGGGAAGGGTCAGCGTGGTTAGTCCAAGGACCAACGTGCTGATATGTGTACTGATGGACAGCCACGGACGTCCTCTGTGTGCTGGCGGACAACCACAGACGTCCTGTGTGTACCTAACAGACTGCCCACGTGGGCCAAAATCACCGAACAGTCCATGGGAAGGGTCAGCGTGCTGAGTCCAAGGACCAACGTGCTGATATGTGTACTGATGGACAGCCACAGACATCCTGTTTGTGCTGACGGACACACACAGACACATACGGACAGCCACAGACGTCATGCGTGTGCTGACGGACACCCACAGACGTCCTGTGTGTGCTGACGAACACCCACAGACGTACTGTGTGTACTGAACAGACAGTCAACGTGGGCCAAAATTACCCGAACAGTCCAGGGGAAGGGCCGGCGTGCTGAGTCCAAGGACCAGCGTGATGATATGTGTACTGATGGACAGCCACAGACGTCATGTGTGTGCTAACGGACACACACGAACACACACAGACAGCCACAGACGTCCTGTGTGTGCTGACGGACACACACGGACGTCCTGTGTGTGCTGGCGGACAACCACAGACGTCCTGTGTGTACTGAACAGACAGCCCACGTGGGCCAAAATCACCCGAATAGTTCACGGGAAGGGCCAGCGTGCTGAGTCCAAGGACCAATGTGCTGATATGTGTACTGATGGACAGCCACGGACGTCCTGTGTGTGCTGACGGACACACACGGACACACACGGACAGCCACAGACGTCATGTGTGTGCTGACGGACACACACGGACGTCCTGTGTGTGCAGACGGACACCCACAGACGTCCTGTGTGTACTGAATAGACAGCCCACGTGGGCCAAAATCACCCGAATAGTTCACGGGAAGGGCCAGCGTGCTGAGTCCAAGGACCAATGTGCTGATATGTGTACTGATGGACAGCCACAGACGTCCACGCACGGACACACACGGACAGCCACGGACGTCCTGTGTTTGCTGCTGGACACACACGGACGTCCTGTGTGTGCTGACGGACAGCCACGGACGTCCTGTGTGTGCTGGCGGACAACCACGGACGTCCTGTGTGTACCTAATAGACAGCCCACGTGGGCCAAAATTACCCGAACAGTCCACGGGAAGGGTCAGCGTGCTGAGTGCAAGGACCAACGTGCTGATATGTGTACTGATGGACAGCCACAGACGTCCTGCGTGTGCTGACGGACACCCACAGACGTCCTGTGTGTGCTGACGAACACCCACAGACGTACTGTGTGTACCGAACAGACAGTCAACGTGGGCCAAAATCACCCGAACAGTCCACGGGAAGGTCCAGCGTGCTGAGTCCAAGGACCAGCGCGCTGATATGTGTACTGATGGACAGTCACAGACGTCCTGTGTGTGCTGATGGACACACATGGACACACACGGACAGCCACGGACGTCCTGTGTGTGCTAATGGACACACACAGACGTCCTGTGTGTGCTGACGGACACCCACAGACTTCCTGTGTGTACTGAACAGACAGCCCACGTGGGCCAAAATCACCCGAACAGTCCACGGGAAGGGCCAGCGTGCTGAGTCCAAGGACCAGCGTGCTGATATGTGTACTGATGGACAGCCACAGATACACACGGACACACACGGTCAGCCACGGACGTCCTGTGTGTGCTGACGGACAGCCACAGACGTCTTGTGTGTGCTGGCGGACACCCACGGACGTCCTGTGTGTGCTGAACAGACAGCTCACGTGGGCCAAAATCACCCGAACAGTCCACGGGAAGGGTCAGCGTGCTGAGTCCAAGCACCAACGTGCTGATATGTGGACTGATGGATTGCCACGGACGTCCTGTGTGTGCTGACGGACACACAAGGACACACAGGAACAGCCACAAATGTCCTGTGTGTGCTGACGGACACCCACAGACGTCCTGTGTGTACTGAACAGATAGCCCACGTGGGCCAAAATCACCCGAATAGTTCACGGGAAGGGCCAGCGTGCTGAGTCAAAGGACCAATGTGCTGATATGTGTACTGATGGACAGCCACAGACGTCCACACACGGACACACATGGACAGCCACAGACGTCTTGTGTGTGCTGCCGGACACACACGGACGTCCTGTGTGTGCTGACGGACAGCCACAGACGTCTGTGGTTGTCCGACGTCCTGTGTGTGCTGGCTGACAACCACGGACGTCCTGTGTGTACCTAACAGACAGCCCACGTGGGCCAAAATCACCCGAACTGATGTGGTCATCAGATCAGCAACTGAACCGGAGGTCAACCCAAAGCCCTACTCAACCAGCCAAGGCGCAAACCAAGACATACGTGCACTAAAAATGCCATATCTTACAAACAAGGAGGGTTTAAATCACGAGGCTAATTTATATGGATTCTACACTCAAGAAGGAGTCCAGGTCAATTGGAATTGGGCCAAAATATTCACAGAGCAAGAAGTTATGAATTTTACAACTCAGAGGTTTCTCAGCCCGTCCATCTGCGAGTATCCGACTTTAGAAGGAGATTTAAGCTCAAGTAAGGAGCGGCCTGAAGCAAAGCCCGTCATCAAATTCAAGAGCATTCTTTCAGCTTTCCAGAAAGCCAAAGATCAGGAGAAATGGACACGGAAATCAGAAGATATGTTCAATTTTCCAGAACCGGTCAAACCAGTGCTACACTCGCCTCAATTGGAAGCTAACCGGTTCAATCAGCTTCAAACCAGAAATTGGCGACCAGGAGACCATTTAAACCAATCAGGAGGTATTCCAGAAGTCCTTAGATGCACCAGAACCCAGGAGATCAGTCGGTTCAATGGAGAATCACTTAAATCAAACCGGAGCTATTTATGGAAAGATTGGACAATCTTTCGGTTTGATCCATTCCAAGCAATTCCAATCCAACCAGGAGAACCAGACGACGTCCAGACTAAACCAAGACATCCAGGAGACATTATACAGGAGCCAGAAGAGTTCTACAACTTCATCCCATGCACCAGCCCACATAGGAATAAGAAGATCCCTATTATCACCAAACTGCCTTATTTGGAGTCTCTTGCATTCAAACTCCAACAGCTCTTTTTCTACCAAGGCAAGGACGAGATCAGCATCTATCAAGCATTCAAGAAGGTCCCAAGAAAGCTCTCTTATCCCCTTAAACCGTCCAGGTTCAAGAAGAATCAAGTTTCTCACTTGGAGCCAAAATCCCATAAAAGGCTCCAACGGCTAGTTTCCGATTTTGTTAGTTTGCTTGATTTGTTTCCTTTCTTTTCTTCTTATGAACGTTAGAATTAGTTTCCAGAGCATTATATAAGCTCTTAGATAGTCATTGTAAAGAGGCACCCTTAATCACCAAGTTAATAGAAAGTTTATTCAGTTTTATCAAAGTTGTTCTTTGTATAAAATATCGGTCTTTAGGATTCAAAGAGAGATTCTTTGTTGTCTTATTGATTTCGTGAGTCTAGTTTGTTTGTGCAAATCGAACAAGCTCAGTACACAGATTGAGAGAGTCAATCACTTCGATCCATCATTCCATCAGATTGAGAGATTCAATCAAACCTTCATCCGCAAATCCACTTCAGTTCATCTTCTAATCAAGTTTAAACCTTGGTTCCACCATTTTTATCAATTCGTGGGTTACCCCCCTGTGCCTACAACATTTTTGGTATCAGAGCTCAAGCTCCTGACTAAGGTGATATCTATCCTTGCATCATATTTCATTTGCTTGCATTTGCTTTCATCATAAACCAAAAATCCATAAAAACTGTCTTCTTGTTTCAAGTTTTGTTTCTTCATATTTTTCTGTTCTTGCTGTTCATCATTCCTGTAAACCAGAAAAGAAAAAGAAAGAAGAAGTTTTAGGTAGTTTGATCCACGAAAATTCAAAAAAATTAGTGATAGTGTTTGCATTCATTAGTTTCCATAAAAGAAAACCCATAAAAATATCTGCCTTTAAGTTGTTTCCATTTTTTTCTTTTGCATTGCATATCAAGTTTAAAAATCATCCTAGTTATTTTATTAGACCATTTTAGTTAAAGTATTTCGTGCATATCATATTGCTGCATTTAAAAAAAAAAAATTATTGCATCATAGATTTATTCATTTTGGTTCATTATTTGCATAATTCTCGGTTTAGGGTAAATTGCATTGTTGCATTTGATTTATTTTGGTTCGACCAAAGCTTTCCATACATTCACTAGCTCTTTGAGATTGTTTTCAAGAAGCAATGGAAGAGGAGAGACACGGCCAAATCATGAAGACCAGACTGAACCAACACTTAGTAGCTACACAAGAGCTCGATGATAATATTGCTCAGTTGGGAAAAAGAAATAAGCCACAAGGCAGACGACCACCACATGGAGAAAGAAGATTTGGAGATGCACTAGATGCTGGCTATGTTGAGCCCAAGCCACCAGATCCTTCATGGATCACCAAACACCAAACTTCTTATACTCATGAATACTCAAATTATTCTTATCATGATTATAACTCTGCTGATGATGTTAATATTTATTCTTTTTCAGGAAGCAGTTGGTCAAGTGAGTATCTAACATGGGAAAGAACCATGGATGATTGGTTTAAATACTATGGCGTGCCAAAGAAGGAGAGGCTAGCTCATGCCATCAAGCAACTTTCCGGAAATGCTTACTCATGGTGGAAAAGAGTAGATAAGACACATGGTAAAAGTCCAGAAGAGGTTGTCACCAACTGGGAAGATCTTAAAGATGTTATGATCAGGAAGTATGTGACTACACTTCCCACGCAAGAAACCAGAAAAAAATACCCAAGGAGATTTTCAAATGGTGTGTCCAAAGAGGCAAAGAAAGTGGTGCCACAACAAGGCCATAGAAGCTTGATCTATCAAGACCAGATTCGGCCAAGCCAGATACCCACGGTTTTATATGATAAATACCAACCTTATGAGGTCCCAAAGTCCATGGAGAAGAACCTTTTCAGCCCAGACACATTGGCTAGATACAAAGAAAAATCAGACAAACCAATTCTTCAAGGAAAGGCCAAGGTAAGTCCTATACTTGATAAATTTGTTTATAAATCATCTCCCACTGGTATGAGTCACTTGTCTTTGTCCAAGAATGTTAAGACAGGTCCTGAGGTCCAGAAAGACACGAACTCAACATCCTTGTTGGAATCAAAAGCTGTCCATGACTTAAGGAATAAAGAGATTCCAAGCCCAAAGAAAGAAGAGACAACAAGCCAATGTAAGTCTTTTAACTCTGAAAATTTAAAAGATCAGACATGTTATAGATGTCATAAAAGAGGACACTTTGCTGTAGTTTGTCCAAGTAAACAAGTATTGACTGAGACATCACTAGAAAAGAAAACAGATTTATCTATAAAGAGTGATAGTTTTATTCTATCTGATTTATTAGCTCAAAATTCTTGTATGATGCACTTGTCTTTGTCAAAGGGTGATGTAACAGGAACTAAGGAGCAAGAATTTAAAGAAGAAGAACCACCAGGTGTGACTCTTGAGATGGACCAGAAGATTGTTCAAGAGACAATGCAGTCCATATTGCTTAAAGAAGCAAAACCAAAACAATGCCAAGGTAAGGCTTTAGAATCTCAAAAGAGAATGAAAGCTCACTTTCTCTATCTTGGTGCAGATTATACAGTTTCGAGGTCGAAACCTTGTCAAGAGGGAGGGGATGATGTGGTCATCAGATCAGCAACTGAACCGGAGGTCAACCCAAAGCCCTACTCAACCAGCCAAGGCGCAAACCAAGACATACGTGCACTAAAAATGCCATATCTTACAAACAAGGAGGGTTTAAATCACGAGGCTAATTTATATGGATTCTACACTCAAGAAGGAGTCCAGGTCAATTGGAATTGGGCCAAAATATTCACAGAGCAAGAAGTTATGAATTTTACAAATCAGAGGTTTCTCAGCCCGTCCATCTGCGAGTATCCGACTTTAGAAGGAGATTTAAGCTCAAGTAAGGAGCGGCCTGAAGCAACGCCCGTCATCAAATTCAAGAGCATTCTTTCAGCTTTCCAGAAAGCCAAAGATCAGGAGAAATGGACACGGAAATCAGAAGATATGTTCAATTTTCCAGAACCGGTCAAACCAGTGCTACACTCGCCTCAATTGGAAGCTAACCGGTTCAATCAGCTTCAAACCAGAAATTGGCGACCAGGAGACCATTTAAACCAATCAGGAGGTATTCCAGAAGTCCTTAGATGCACCAGAACCCAGGAGATCAGTCGGTTCAATGGAGAATCACTTAAATCAAACCGGAGCTATTTATGGAAAGATTGGACAATCTTTCGGTTTGATCCATTCCAAGCAATTCCAATCCAACCAGGAGAACCAGACGACGTCCAGACTAAACCAAGACATCCAGGAGACATTATACAGGAGCCAGAAGAGTTCTACAACTTCATCCCATGCACCAGCCCACATAGGAATAAGAAGATCCCTATTATCACCAAACTGCCTTATTTGGAGTCTCTTGCATTCAAACTCCAACAGCTCTTTTTCTACCAAGGCAAGGACGAGATCAGCATCTATCAAGCATTCAAGAAGGTCCCAAGAAAGCTCTCTTATCCCCTTAAACCGTCCAGGTTCAAGAAGAATCAAGTTTCTCACTTGGAGCCAAAATCCCATAAAAGGCTCCAACGGCTAGTTTCCGATTTTGTTAGTTTGCTTGATTTGTTTCCTTTCTTTTCTTCTTATGAACGTTAGAATTAGTTTCCAGAGCATTATATAAGCTCTTAGATAGTCATTGTAAAGAGACACCCTTAATCACCAAGTTAATAGAAAGTTTATTCAGTTTTATCAAAGTTGTTCTTTGTATAAAATATCGGTCTTTAGGATTCAAAGAGAGATTCTTTGTTGTCTTATTGATTTCGTGAGTCTAGTTTGTTTGTGCAAATCGAACAAGCTCAGTACACAGATTGAGAGAGTCAATCACTTCGATCCATCATTCCATCAGATTGAGAGATTCAATCAAACCTTCATCCGCAAATCCACTTCAGTTCATCTTCTAATCAAGTTTAAACCTTGGTTCCACCATTTTTATCAATTCGTGGGTTACCCCCCCTGTGCCTACAACACGAACAGTCCACGGGAAGGGTCAGCGTGCTGAGTCCAAGGACCAACTTGCTGATATGTGTACTGATGGACAGCCACAGACGTCCTGTGTGTGCTGATGGACGCACACAGACACATACGGACAGCCACAGACGTCATGCGTGTGCTGATGGACACCCACAGACGTCCTGTGTGTGCTGACGAACACCCACAGACGTACTGTGTGTACCGAACAGACAGTCAACATTGGCCAAAATCACCCGAATAGTCCACGGGAAGGGCCGGCGTGCTGATATGTGTACTGATGGACAGCCACATACGTCCTGTGTGTGCTGACGGACACACACGGACACACAAGGACAGCCACAGACGTCCTGTGTGTGCTGACGGACACACACAGACGTCCTGTGTGTGCTGACGGACACCCACAGACGTCCTGTGAGTACTGAACAGACAGCCCACGTGGGCCAAAATAACCCGAACAGTCCACGGGAAGGGCCAGCGTGCTGAGTCCAAGGACCAGCGTGCTGATATGTGTACTGATGGACAGCCACAGACGTCATGTGTGTGCTGACGGACACACACGGACACACACGGACAGCCACGGACGTCCTGTGTGTGCTGACGGACACCCACAGACGTCCTGTGTGTACTGAACAGACAGCCCACGTGGGCCAAAATCACCCGAACAGTCCACGGGAAGGGCCAGCGTGCGGAGTCCAAGGACCAGCGTGCTGATATGTGTACTGATGGACAGCCACGGACGTAATGTGTGTGCTGACGGACACACACGGATACACACGGACACACACGGTCAGCCACGGATGTCATGTGTGTGCTGACGGACAGCCACAGACGTCCTGTGTGTGCTGGCGGACACCCACGGACGTCCTGTGTGTGCTGAACAGACAGCCCACGTGGGCCAAAATCACCCGAACAGTCCACGGGAAGGGTCAGCGTGCTGAGTCCAAGGACCAACGTGCTGATATGTGTACTGATGGACAGCCACGGACGTCCTGTGTGTGCTGACGGACACACACGGACACACAGGAACAGCCACGAACGTCCTGTGTGTGCTGACGGACACCCACAGACGTCCTGTGTGTACTGAACAGATAGCCCACGTGGGCCAAAATCACCCGAATAGTTCACGGGAAGGCCAAGCGTGCAGATATGTGTACTGATGGACAGTCACAGACGTCCTGTGTGTGCTGACGGACACACACGGACAGCCACGGACATCCTGTGTGTGCTGACGGACAAACACAGACGTCCTGTGTGTGCTGACGGACACCCACAGACGTCCTGTGTGTACTGAACAGACAGCCCACGTGGGCCGAAATCACCCGAACAGTCCACGGGAAGGGCCAGCGTGCTGAGTCCAAGGACCAGCGTGCTGAGATGTGTACTGATGGACAGCCACGGATACACACGGACACACACGGACACACACGGTCAGCCACGGACGTCCTGTGTGTGCTGACGGACAGCCACAGACGTCCTGTGTGTGCTGGCGGACACCCACGGACGTCCTGTGTGTGCTGAACAGACAGCCCACGTGGGCCAAAATCACCCGAACAGTCCACGGGAAGGGTCAGCGTGCTGAGTCCAAGGACCAACGTGCTGATATGTGTACTGATGGACAGCCACGGACGTCCTGTGTGTGCTGACGGACACACAGGAACAGCCACGAACGTCCTGTGTGAGCTGACGGACACCCACAGACGTCCTGTGTGTACTGAACAGATAGCCCACGTGGGCCAAAATCACCCGAATAGTTCACGGGAAGGGCCAGCGTGCTGTGTCCAAGGACCAACAGACGTTCACACACGGACAGCCACAGACGTCCACACACGAACACACACGGACAGCCACGGACGTCTTATGTGTGCTGCCAGACACACACGGACGTCCTGTGTGTGCTGACAGACAGCCACGGATGTCCTGTGTGTTCTGGCGGACAACCACGGACGACCTGTGTGTACCTAACAGACAGCCCACGTGGGCCAAAATCACCCAAACAGTCCACGGGAAGGGTCAGCGTGCTGAGTCCAAGGACCAACGTGCTGATATGTGTACTGATGGACAGCCACAGACGTCCTGTGTGTGCTGACGGACACACACAGACACATACGGACAGCCACAGACGTCATGCGTGTGCTGACGGACACCCACAGACATCCTGTGTGTGCTGACGAACACCCACAGATGTACTGTGTGTACCGAACAGACAGTCAACGTGGGCCAAAATCACCCGAACAGTCCAGGGGAAGGGCCGGCGTGCTGAGTCCAAGGACCAGCGTGCTGATATGTGTACTGATGGACAGCCACAGACGACCTGTGTGTGCTGACGAACACACACGGACACACACGGACAGCCACAGACGTCCTGTGTGTGCTGATGGACACACACGGACGTCCTGTGTGTGCTGGCGGACACCCACAGGCGTCCTGTGTGTACTGATTAGACAGCCTACGTGGGCCAAAATCACCCGAACAGTCCACGGGAAGGGCCAGCGTGCTGAGTCCAAGGACCAGCGTGCTGATATGTGTACTGATGGACAGCCATGGACGTCCTGTGTGTGCTGACGGACACACACGGACACACACGGACAGCCACGGACGTCCTGTGTGTGCTGACAGACAGCCACAGACAGCCACGGACGTCCTGTGTGTGCTGGCGGACACCCACAGGCGTCCTGTGTGTACTGATTAGACAGCCTACGTGGGCCAAAATCACCCGAATAGTCCACGGGAAGGGTCAGCGTGCTGAGTCCAAGGACCAACGTGCTGATATGTGTACTGATGGACAGCCACGAACGTCCTGTGTGTGCTGACAGACACACACAGACACACACGGACAGCCACGGACGTTCTGTCTGTGCTGACGGACACCCACGGACTTCCTGTGTGTACTGAACAGACAGCCCACATGGGCCAAAATCACCCGAATAGTTCACGGGATGGGCCAGCGTGCTGAGTCCAAGGACCAATGTGCTGATATGTGTACTGATGGACAGCCACGGACGTCCACACACGGAGACACACGGACAGCCATGGACGTCCTGTGTGTGCTGCCGGACACACACGGACGTCCTGTGTGTGCTGACGGACATCGAAGGATCAAAAAGCAACGTCGCGATGAACGCTTGGCCACGCTTTTCTGACACGTCTAGCTTCAAATTCTGAAGGTCTAAAGGATCGATAGGCCACGCTTTCACGGTTCGTATTCGTACTGAAAATCAGAATCAAACGAGCTTTTACCCTTTTGTTCCACACGAGATTTCTGTTCTCGTTGAGCTCATCTTAGGACACCTGCGTTATCTTTTAAGAGATGTGCTGCCCCAGCCAAACTCCCCACATGACAATGTCCTCCACCCGGATTGACCCGCCGAAGCGAGTCTTGGGTCTAAAAGAAGGGGTTGTTACCCCGCCTCCGATTCACGGAGTAAATAAAATAACGTTAAAAGTAGTGACATTTCACTTGCGCCGGAACTCCCACTTATTCTACACCTCTGAAGTCATTTCACAAAGTCAGACTAGAGTCAAGCTCAACAGGGTCTTCTTTCCCCGCTGATTCTGCCAAGCCTGTTCCCTTGGCTATGGTTTCGCTGGATAGTAGACAGGGAGAGTGGGAATCTCGTTAATCCATTCATGCGCATCACTAATTAGATGACGAGGCATTTGGCTACCTTAAGAGAGTCATAGTTACTCCCGCCATTTACCCGCGCTTGGCTGAATTTTAGACCAATATGTGCTAATATCAGTTGTGATGTGAAATCGCATGGCCTTAGTGCTGGCGACGCATCATTAGAATTTCTGCCCTATCAACTTTCGATGGTCCACACACACGCAGCCAGCTGATTCAGTCTCACGGTGAGTTTGATAGTTAGGTCTAGGGATTAATTGTCTCGGTTATGTTATGTATATGTTGTACTAACAATGTCTGAATCCTTAGGCTGGGAAAAGCAAATCGGGAAAGACCCGAAGGAGTAAGAAAACGGCCGGTGAGTCAAGTCAAGCAGCCACGGACGGAGCTAATCTGTCCAGGTTACCAACCGAGCCGGCTGTAACTAACACCGGGGATGTGTTACCGACTGACCAGGCCAATCTTACGGGAACGGAACCAGAAGGTCAGCAACATCAGGAAAGTGACGAGGAAGTAGAATCCTCGAACGCTAACCGTGATGGTGACCAGCGTGAGCAAAGGGCCGAGGGAACGGCCAACGTGCCCGCAGCACTGTCCCGAGAGGACCTGTTAGAGGCCATGAAAGTAATGGGTAACCAGGTGGCGGCTATGACTCAGTTGTTCACTCCACTAGTGAATTCATCAGTTGGTCAAGCTACACCTGTAGCTACGGCTACACCTATTGCTACGAGTCCAGCTGTGGAAGCGGTTGAGGTGATCGAGATCGATCCACCGGAAAGGTCTATAAAGAAGGTTGACTAACTGAGTTTGCTTCAAAATCTATCCAGATTGGGTACGAAGCAATTCTCAGGTAGCACCGACCCTGTTGTGGCAGATGAGTGGAGGAGTAGGCTGGTCCGAAACTTCCAATCAACTCGCTGTCCAGAGGATTACAGGCGAGACATTGCGGTTCACTTCCTGGAAGGGGAAGCGCATAATTGATGGCTTGTAGTGGACAAGCGCAGCAATGGAAGTCTCACAAGTTTTGCAGATTTTGAAGTTGAATTCAACCGCAAATACTTTCCTGCTGAGGCTTGGGATCGTCTGGAAGCTAAGTTTCTAGATTTGGTCCAAAACCGCAGGACCGTACGGGAGTTTGAAGAAGATTTCAACCAACTCAGATGGTTCGTTGGAAGAGAGCTGGAGGACGTGTAAGACCCGATCCTGGATTCCTCAATCCAACCAGACCGCGGCCTCACCAAACAATGCAACCAATTCCATCTTTCATATTCAAGTTCAAGTGTTAAATAATTCTAAGTCTTTTCAGAGTTTTGAGGTTCCAACATTCACACTTAAACAATCAAGCAACAACTAATGCAAATAGATATTTCATAGATATTAACCAAGGTTCATACATCATTCATCATCCTAATAAATAGATTACACACTAGAATCGCATAAGTTCACAAGTTGCACAATAGGCTACAATAATCACACAATTTTCAGAATCAACCCAATCACCACACATCTTCCCATGACCGCGGTCCTCATGGTGCTTTTCCCTTACCACGGTCCATTTCTGGTCCTGGATCCAACACAAACAAACACACAATCACAAGGTTAGATTACAAAACAAGAATCAAATCACATTGCATGGTCGGATCCAATCTAGTCAAGAACAATCATCAAAAATGTCAAATCTGACCCCTTTAAAAAGAGATCCAAATACCAAATAAAATTCATGAAAACTCATGATAATTCAGAAGAAAAATATTCCCATAATCAGATTCAAAAGAATCGGCTCAGATCATAGTGATCTCGGCCATGAACAGCCCACACAAGAACAAGGGACTTTCATGGGAATTTGATCAGGCCAAGGCCTTAGGATCAATGAATCCTTTCCTGTAACAATATAAAACATTCCATAGCACAACATATATGAAGAAACATAGTAGAAGAAGTCAGAGTAAGGAGTGACCAATCGATCCAAACCGGCCAGGTTCACACGGCCATCACCCGCGGCCTTATCCGGTTACTCTTGGCCACACCTCTCACCTTAGGAGTTCGGTCTCCAGGGGCGACTTCCTTCTCTTTCTCTTTTGCCTTCTCCTTGTCTTTCTGTCTCAAATCCATCCTCTTGATCACACGCCCAAAAACACCAGGAACACTCAAGAACAATCTCTTGGATCAAATCGGCCGATCCAAGGTTTGTGTCTCTCTTTCTCTCTTGAATTTTCTCTGTGTTTCTCTCTGTGTGGAATGAGTAAAAACCGACCAGAATGATCAGAAATGAGAGAGAGAGGACGATTTAAAGTGTCCCCAACCGCCTGGGCGAACAGTTACCAAAATCCCATCCCTTCTTCCCAAAACCGTCCGATAACCGTCCCATAACCGCCCCTTGGCGGTTTCTCCCCTTTTCTTCCTTTGGCAAATCGATCACTGAGCCTCAGCTCACACTCTGGGAGCTTGCCCGCTCCCTGTCCCAAGCCTAAGACCCATTTGGTCGAACCGTCCTGCACCCGGACCATCGGCTCGCCCAGTAACCGTCCCAGACTCGCCCACACTGATCCGAACCAGAACGCACCGTTCACTGGATTGAGCTGACCTCCAGCTGTTCCCAGCTGATTGAGCTAGCCCACCAGCTCCTGTGAGCTGAACAGATCATGGTGAACTGAATACCAGCTGAACCGAGCTGATTGAACTCAAACCAACACTCGTCCAGCTGCCTAAACGCTCACCCAGCTCCTTTACCCTTGTTTCCATCGTATCCTGGTTAAGTCTCAGCTGACTGATGCCCTTAACCTTCATTCAGGGCCATGATACGCTTGTCTCAAGGTCTAATGACCTGACTGGTGCGTCTCCCCGCACCATGGCCCGTCCGGCCGATCCTATCTAGGATCGGGGACATGACAAGTCTCCCCCACTAACTTGGGATTCGTCCTCGAATCCATGTTAAGTGTTTCATCAGGAAGGAATTGTCTGTACCACTCCGGATACATAGTTTTCATCTTTGCTTCTGTTTCCCAAGTGATGAGGTCTTTACCATTGTAATCCCACACCACTTTTATCATGGGAACTGTCTTCTTTCTCATAGCTTTCTTTGACAGATCCACAATCCGAACCGGCAAGGTTTCCAAAGTCAGGTCCTTACCAAGGTCAGCAGGAACCTCGGGCAAGACAATGTCTTGTTCAGACAAGTATTTCCGGAGTTGGGATACATGGAACACATTGTGGTATGCATCCATTGCTGATGGCAAGTCCAACTTGAATGCCACTGCACCCACTCTCTCTATGATCCTGAATGGACCCAAGTACCTAGGGTCCAGTTTCTTTCGTCCAGAAATCCTGGTCCTACCCTTAAAGGTAATCATCTTGAGATACACCAGGTCATTGACCTCAAACTCAAGATGTTTCCTACGCTTGTCTGCATAGCTCTTTTGGCGGTCCTGCGCCTCTTTCATCTTCTCTTTGACCATCCTGATCTTCTCAGTGGTCTGTTCTACAATCTGAGGACCCAACATGCTACGCTCCCCCACTTGGTCCAGCATAGGGGTGTCCTGCACGGCCTACCATACAAAGCCTCATATGGCGACATACCAATGCTTGTATGGAAGCTGTTATTATAAGCAAACTCCACTAAGGGTAAGTGTTTTTCCCAAGACTCTCCCCAGTCTAACACACATGCCCTTAGCATATCCTCTAAGGTTTGGATTGTCCTTTCAGACTGCCCATCCGTTTGAGGATGATAAGATGTGCTCATATTCACTCTGGCTCCCAAGGCCTTTTGGAAACCTGCCAGAAATAAGATGTAAATCTTGGATCCCTGTCCGAGACAATGCTTGCTGGAACACCATGCAACCTCACTATCTCGTCTAGGTACACTTGCACTATCCTGTCGACCCCATCCCCTTTCTTGATGGGTAGGAAATGAGCCGACTTGGTCAGCCGATCAACCACAACCATACCGCATCTTTCTTATTCCTGGTCGTGGGAAATCCAGTCACAAAATCCATTGTGATGTGATCCCATTTCCATTCTGGTATGGGTAGGTTCTTAGAAGTAGACCACTGGGAACCTGATGTTCTGCCTTCACCAGTTGACAAGTGGGACACTTAGCCACCCACTCTGCAACATCAGATTTCATCCTCACCCAATGGTAGTACCTTTTCAGATCCCTATACATTTTGTTCAGTCCAGGATGAACTGAAAACTTGGACTTATGAGCCTGTCTCATAATCTCTTCTTTGAGTTCCTTATCATTAGGAACACTGACCCTACCATTGACCAAGATGGTACCATTGTCAGTTGTCTGGTACTCAGTCTTGTCATTGGCGGCTACCTTCTTTAGATTTTCATCCAGGCCCTGAGCTTGCCTGATCCTGGTCAGGAGATCGGCCTGGTTCACCGCCTCCAACCCCAGTGGCTCATCTGAACCAACCAAGGTATTGAGGTTCAAGGACCTGATCATCCCTTCCAGTTCATCCGCCTCCCTCTCAGATGACACTTCAGCCCTTCTGCGGCTCAAAGCATCAGCCACTAGGTTAGCTTTCCCAGGATGATAAACTATGTCCAGATCATAATCTGCAACAAACTCCATCCATCTCCTCTGCCTTAAGTTTAACTCAGGCTGAGTGAATATGTACTTCAAGCTCTTATGGTCTGTGAGTATTTGCACCCTGGCACCATAAAGATATGATCTCCATATCTTTAATGCAAATACTACTGCAGCCATCTCCAAATCATGGTTGGATAGTTACCCTCATGCTTCCTTAGCTGCCGGGAAGCATAGGCTATCACCTTCCCATGTTGTGTCAAAACACAACCAAGACCAGTTATGGATGCATCCGTATACACCACATAAGGCTGATCAGCCTCAGGCAACACCAGGACAGGTGCATTAGTCAACATGTTCTTGAGTGCTGCAAAACTTTTCGCACACTCCTCAGACCATGTGAACCTCACGTCCTTGCCTGTCAGCTTAGTCATAGGTTGAGCTATGCTCGAGAACCCCTTGACATATTTCCGGTAATAACCAGCCAACCCTAAGAAGCTTCTCACTTCCGTAGCATTCTTTGGCTGTGGCCATTCCTGGATACATTTGATCTTATCTTGATCCACTGAGACTCCTTTATCAGACACCACATGCCCAAGGAACCCAATGCTCTTCTGCCAGAAGCTACACTTGCTTAGCTTAGCAAAGAGCTTCTGTTCTCTCAGGCGGCCCAACACCGCCCTAAGGTGTCTTTCATGGTCCTCCTTTGTCTTGGAATACACGAGTATATCATCAATGAAGATAATCACAAACTCGTCCAAGTATTCCCTGAAGATGCCGTTCATCATCTTCATGAATGCAGCAGGTGCATTGGTCAGTCCGAACGGCATGACCACAAACTCATAGTGACCATACCTAGTTCGGAACGCTGTCTTCCTCACATCACCTGGTGCAATGGGGATCTGATGATACCCAGAGGCCAGGTCAATCTTGGAGAACCACTTGGCTCCACGGAGTTGGTCCAACAAACATCAATCCTGGGTAAAGGGTACTTGTTCTTCACAGTCACCCTGTTCAAACCCCTATAATCAATGCACAACCTAAAGCTACCATCCTTTTCTTAACAAATAGGACTGGTGCTCCCCAAGGTGATACACTAGGGCGTATGAACCCCTTCTCAAGCAACTCCTCAAGTTGCTTCTTCAGCTCTGCCATCTCAGCTGGTGCCATTCTATATGGACTTTTTGATAATGGGGCCGTTCCAGGTTCCAATTCAATGATGAATGGGTCAGCCCTATCAGGGGGAATGCCCTGTAGTGCCCCAAACACATCCTGAAATTCTCGAACCAACGGTATACCCTCTGGGTCACAGGCCCCTACAACCTCATCAGTGTAAATGGTAGCCAAAAAGGCCTCACAACCATTTCCAAGCATCCGTTCTACTTGGACTGCTGAAACCACCATACTACAAGAGGTTGGCTTGATTCCTTGGTACTTGATCGGGGGTCCAAACTCATTCTCAAGTTGCACCCTTCCCCGGTGACAATCTAGAGTTGCCCGATACTTTCCCAACCAGTCCATGCCCAAGATCACTTCATGATGCTTGAGGGGGACAACAATCAGATCTATAGGCATCGGCCTATCCAAGATCACCACAGGGATGTCCTTAACCAGACCGAGTGAGTTCATAACTTGCCCTCCGGCCGCACTCACTCGTTCAGGACCATCCCATGCTCCATACTGGAACAAACCTTTTCCTATCACCTTGGACTCACAAAACTATGTGTAGCTCCAGTATCAAATAATGTGTGTGTTTCCACACCACCAATACTTAAGGTCCCTACACAAGACCCATCAAAGTATATCTATCCATCCTAGGTTCCATACCATGCAATTCTACTGGAATTGTAAAAGTAGTAGTCTAGAGTGTTACCAGTGATCGCTTGGAAAGGCCGAGCCCCATCCACATCCTTGGATAGCTCATACACACGAGGTGTTGAGGTCTGGCCTCGTCCCTGGACTGGCCTGCTAGCCTCCCCACGTCCCTTACTTTGGTTGCCTTGCAACTTAGGGCAGTCCCTGCGGTAGTGGCCCTTCTGGCCGCAGTGGTGACAGGTCCTGGACTCACCCAACGGACTTGGACAATCCTTGGCTGAGTGATCCATCTTACCACATCGAGTGCAGGCACCCATGGCCTTCCAGCACTCTCCACCGTGGTATCGTCCACACTTAGGGCACTCTGACCTACCACTTGAGGTTTTACCCTCCTCGGTCGAGTCCCTCTTCCTCTTCTTGTCACCACTCTGACCCGAGGATACCACCACACTCTTCAGCTTCTGCTTACCCTCCTCGGTGAGGTTGGTCTCCAGCAAGGCCATCCTCTCAACCAACTCAGAAACCGTGTGGAACTTACAAACAGAACAGTAGGTTCGAAGTTCCACCTTAGGCCTCGGATGAACCTTCGGACTTGAACCTTCTCATCCTCCAGTTCTCTTCCCACATACCTTCTGAGTCGGTTGAACTCTTCTTCATACTCACGAACAGTCCTCCGTCCCTGAGTCAAGTCCAGGAACTTGGACTCCAAACGATCCCACGCCTCAGCAGGAAAGTACTTATGGTTGAACTCAACCTCAAAGTCAGCAAAATGCTCAATGGTGCCATTGGTACGCTTGTCCAAAGCTAACCACCAGTTATGTGCATCTCCCTCCAGGAAGTGTACTGCTATGTCCTCTGGTAGTCCTCAGGACAACGTGTGGACTTGAAGTTCCGAACCAACCTGGTTCTCCACTCGTCCGCCTCCATAGGATCAACACTTCCAGCAAAGTGTTTGGTTCCAACTTGGAGATATGCTCCAGCACCTTCAGGTAGTCCATACCATGCACTGGCCTGACCGGTGGGTCTATCTCAATCACCTCAGCCACACGGCAGCACCACCAACATCAGTCACTCCAGCAGCAACCCGAACCGGGGGATTAGCCTGTCCACGGACGAGTTCACCAATGGTGTGAACGCCTGTGTCAAGGAGGCTATCTGAGCTCCCATGACTGCATAGCCTCCACCAAGCCCCTTATGGTCGGCTCAATGACCTCCTCGGCACCAGTGACCCGAACATGTTTGCATCAACATCTGGCCACTCCCAGCACCAACGTTGGACGACCCAGTATCGTTCTCCATGGACTTGCTCTTGTTGCTCGTCCACATTAGTATCCATTAACCTCAGTAGGAAGAGTTGGACCCACTGGAAGTCCGGTGGCATTATCCACCTGCTCCACCAGAGCCGGTGGTAGCACTGGGTTGGAATGGTTCCAGCTGGTAACACTCCGGTCTGTTCAGCACATCCTGCCCCACTGCGAAAGAAGCCCAGTTGCATCCTTTCCTTTCCGGGTTTATAC
>NW_026014641.1:0-42407 GCF_020379485.1 Brassica napus
TATCAGAGCACAAACAAAATTTATGCCTGAAGTTTTAGTACGTGTAAGTAAAGATAGGCAACATGTCATGGGAGAGACCAAGGTAAAGAAGCAATATAAACTTATACATATACTAAAAAGAGCCTTCTCTAGAAGATCTTATGGTTTGGCCTTAATCTTTCCCTTGCCGGGAAACTTCCTTTTGAGCATCTACAACTTCTCTGTAGAAGAAAGAAAATACAGTATCTTGAAAAACGATAGGAAAAAAAAAACAAAACATAATGAGGGTTTCAAACAAACCTGAACTCATCACTGATCTCTTTGCTTTACTCCTTCGTAAAAAGGCATTGGCTGCCTCAACAAATCTCTGTAGAATCATTGATAACTCAGTGAATTATAATGTTTCAGTGTTCAAAGTCAACTGCTTTTTGTAATAGAAGTGAGATGATTTTTACCTGTAGGAAACAAAGAGCAACACCTTCACGGAAACAACATCTTTTAGACCAATCAGGTTTTAGTTCTCTGCAGACGTTAGCATCATATAAGGCATGTTCAGCTTGCCCTAACCGCAACCAGCAGAGACTTCCGTTTCAGAAGAAGGTATGATCTGTGGGGTCAAATCCATAAAACATTTTTATCTTTAAAACAAAAGCCACTCACCTAAAAAACACTCACTTCATTCTTCTTGACTGTATCCCCTCTCTCTTCCAGGAGCCTAGTTGAACATCATCACATGTTCCTTTCCTCCTCGCAAGAGCTGTGCTGCTCCAATTTCTCCACCAGCTGAGATACGGAAACAACATGGATCAGAGAACTGAAACGCTAATTTAAAACCCTAAAACGTGGGTGTAAAGCTATTACTTTTTCCGGTGGGAAAAGTGACTTTGGACTATAATTCGAGATCCCACCAAGACCCGAGCAGCCGTCATTTCCTCCAATCCTCTGTCTCTCTCGATGTTGACTCTAAGTTGTCACCAGGAACAAATGTTCTAGTGACATCTCATGTCAGAGAGAGTAAAGACACGTGTGTGTTATACGTTTTCCTACGCCTCTTTTTCTTATTTTTCCGACACACCTAAGGGTCCTGCATGATGAGGCAGAGCTTCGTGTCCATGAGAGGTATTGGGGCCTCGTACTGGTTCCACTGCTTTGGTTGGCTCAGACTTTAGTGTGGGAAGTAGCCATGACATGAAAAGCCTTTGTGCCTGGAGGAACTATCTCCTCCTAACCTCTTTCATCGGATCATGAATGTGATGAGATTTTCCTCGTGCTGCCGACACGAATCCAATAAACCGTAAATACCAAAACATAACTGGTAGAGAAAGTAAAGTAAGGTAAGGAATGGACATACCTGGTGCACCACCGTGGACTTGTAGGCCAATTTGGCCTACGTTGTAATCTTCAGCATCCGGGGATGAAAAAAATAGTTTAGATCCCAATATGGGTAATCTTTAGTATTTTCAGTGCGTGTCCAGTTGATAAGGAGCAATTTATTACATCTCTTCGTTTTATGAGATAACCCAGAGAGTATGTCTTTAGACAGACAAAACACAACACTCTAGTAAAAAAAGAAACTAAAAAAGACAAAGACACTAAGAAGAATGAATCAAATACATACAAATATCAGAAGTTTCCTAGTAAAAAAAGAAACTAAAAAAGACAAAGACACTAAGAACCATGGACGCATGAGCTTTTATATATATAATCTTGTCTCTTGTTGCAAACGTCAAAAAGAATAGCCGGTGAGGTTTGTGGTGATTCAGTCATATTTGAGCTGCTAAACTGAGCCAAGAGATAGCCTCTAGATACAATCATACAATGCAATTTAAATATATAGAAAATACTCAAATAATTTATGCCATTAGCACTGCAATATATAAAACATAAGACATAACAGAGTTCAGAGCTCTTCTAGCATGCCTAAAGGGATTTGCTGACTAAACAGAATCATAATTTTCATCCAGGATGAAAAGAAAGGAATTATAAATCCAGCATCATACCTGTGACCACCACACATGCAATCTAATTATATGCCAGTCTGAATTCTCAATCCAGCGTCGAAGCATAGGGAAAATGAACATGGTACATTTGGGAGCAAGTAAAGAGCGACAGCCAAGATATGGAGCGGGGGAACCCCTTTAACGTCTCGTGGAAGGAATGATATCCATTGCTTCAGCATCCCAGGAGCAGAAGAATTGGACTGGGCATCGCAAAGCGGTAAGACTACACACCAAGCGAGACTTACAGCGATCTTGAGAATATTTCTCAAAATTTCAGTAAATTTCCATCTGTGGAAACCCGGGAAGTTTAAGATAATATCCAAGATACCTAGAATAGAAGGAAGAAACAATGTAATCGTTATTTCCTAGATAAGTAACAAAATGATGAAACAGAGGAACTCCAAACAGGGAAAGTTTTGTCGCAACATTGAGGGTGACGTACTCTGGAGGAAGCGTAGAAAAGCTGCTGTAATGAAGATACTGGAGAGAGATCTCCATCATCACGCATTGGCCAGCCGAGATAGAAGCAATCTGGAGACCTATATAACAGTGATGTGCAAATGTCACAAAAAAAAATTAATATTTCCCAACCAAGTAAATATTCAATTTACAGACTTTGAGTTTTAACGTACCAAAAATATTCATACAGATCATCATAGTTGGACCAATCTGAGTGAGCGGCCTTGCCAGTGGCATTCTTACTTGCTTTCCAATTCATGGAAAAGAGAACTATGGAGTATAGAAGGTCAAGATTATTAAGATGTCATAAACCTATCATTTAAACATTTACCTTTTCAGCAGAAAGGCCTCATCATCTCCACCGTAAGAAGGCTTGATATTTTCTCCAGTAACGATGCTGACATTTCCAGCCAGAAGACCATGGAGTTCATAAGCCATCTGAGAATAAAAAGCAGGTAAATATTGATGAATTCTTGTGTTTGACTAATCATATCAGCTAAAAAGGATTTAAAAACCCATATACAGTATCTTCTCCTGTTGTATATCTTCAGCACCTTGAGAAAGCCTTCGCATAAATTAAATGAGTGAATTTTTATTAAGAGTATAAACATCATTCAAAAAAGTGTCTCATTCAAGCCATTTGTGAAAATAAAATGTTGCCTGGTACCTTAAACTATGTTTACGTCCTAAAAATTTGCACCAGTTCTTGTAGTTCTTAAAGAACTTTGTCTTGACGGCATCAACGGCTCTATCGTCGAGCTGCATCGATACATTAATTAACACAAAACTCCATTGCTTAAAAGTGTTAACAGATAAATATGTATCTTTTTATTGATGGAATATTGGGACAATGCTGTGGTGTTTTACTCATCAGTAGTGTCAGTGGGTCTAGATGAGTGCAGGGAAGTATCGAAGGTACCTTATTCAGAAACTCTGGCCTGGGAGTCAACCTTATATGATTATCAGCAAGTAAACAAACCAGATACTCCCTTTGGTTCCTGACATTGTCTCTCTGTTAAAATCAAAGAAATAATAAGTAGGAAATATAGTTCACAGGTTCAACATAAATTCATTAGGTCGTCTTGCGTTGCCAAGGTAACTAAAATTATTACAGGTGAAGGAGCAAAAAAGACTAAAGAATACAAATCCTACCCTAGCATCAGCGTTGCCAAGGTATCTGAAATTATTACATGTGCAAAGGAGAAAAATTACCTTTTCGTTTTTAGCAGGAGCTTTTGAAGATTTGCCATATACATTTTATTTTCTTGAAGAAAGCTAAGTCTTTTAGTTTCATCTTTCAATGACTGCAGAATAGGAAGAAAAATATTCAACTTATACGCTTCCTAGCAAAAAGCTACATTCATTAAGATGTTGTGTATATACCTCTTAATTATTTCCTTGTCTGGTAAGATATTTCTTTTATTCAGTCTCAAACTCAAAATCGATCTCCTGCATACAAATATAAAGAACAGTTCTCAGTTTTTCTGAAACCCACAAACCAATAGAGTGTTTTGAGATTCTAAACTAACAAAGGTACTACGTGCTGATTAGGCTGGTACCCTATGAAGCGACCTCCAGCTTGATCCTAGCAGCTCTAAGCCAATAAAGGTCCCACCTTTTGCAATGTTTTTGGCCTCCCAGAAATGGATTTTGGTCCGAGCGAAACTTCGGAGGCAGGAGACTTACCGGTGGATTATGTGGTCGTAATTGTAGCTTCGTTAGTGATAGTTTTCGATTTGGGCTTGATTCAGGGTTTAGATGAAGCGGCTTATATCGTAGGAGAATCAACGGGAGATGGAACAAAACCATGAAGAAGAGATTAAATAGCAACTTTGATTGATGAGGAGGGTTTCGCAGTAACGGTGATTGCTAGAGAACGGAGATGGTGAAGAAGAATGAAGAGTCAGATGGACACAGCTGCGTGACATGTCAAAATATAACCTTTTGATTGGATGAATTTTTAATCCGACGTGGCACATCTTAGAAGCCTTCATATATCCCTTTTAATCAGAGCACAAACAAAATTTTATGCCTGAAGTTTTTAGTACGTGTAAGTAAAGATAGGCAACAATGTCATGGGAGAGACCAAGGTAAGAAGCAATATCAAAACTTCATACATATACTAAAAAGAGCCTTCTCTAGAAGATCTTATGGTTTGGCCTTAATCTTTCCCTTGCCGGGAAACTTCCTTTTGAGCATCTACAACTTCTCTGTAGAAGAAAGAAAATACAGTATCTTGAAAAACGATAGGAAAAAAAAAACAAAACATAATGAGGGTTTCAAACAAACCTGAACTCATCACTGATCTCTTTGCTTTACTCCTTCGTAAAAAGGCATTGGCTGCCTCAACAAATCTCTGTAGAATCATTGATAACTCAGTGAATTATAATGTTTCAGTGTTCAAAGTCAACTGCTTTTTGTAATAGAAGTGAGATGATTTTTACCTGTAGGAAACAAAGAGCAACACCTTCACGGAAACAACATCTTTTAGACCAATCAGGTTTTAGTTCTCTGCAGACGTTAGCATCATATAAGGCATGTTCAGCTTGCCCTAACCGCAACCAGCAGAGACTTCCGTTTCAGAAGAAGGTATGATCTGTGGGGTCAAATCCATAAAACATTTTTATCTTTAAAACAAAAGCCACTCACCTAAAAAAACACTCACTTCATTCTTCTTGACTGTATCCCCTCTCTCTTCCAGGAGCCTAGTTGAACATCATCACATGTTCCTTTCCTCCTCGCAAGAGCTGTGCTGCTCCAATTTCTCCACCAGCTGAGATACGGAAACAACATGGATCAGAGAACTGAAACGCTAATTTAAAACCCTAAAACGTGGGTGTAAAGCTATTACTTTTTCCGGTGGGAAAAGTGACTTTGGACTATAATTCGAGATCCCACCAAGACCCGAGCAGCCGTCATTTCCTCCAATCCTCTGTCTCTCTCGATGTTGACTCTAAGTTGTCACCAGGAACAAATGTTCTAGTGACATCTCATGTCAGAGAGAGTAAAGACACGTGTGTGTTATACGTTTTCCTACGCCTCTTTTTCTTATTTTTCCGACACACCTAAGGGTCCTGCATGATGAGGCAGAGCTTCGTGTCCGTGAGAGGTATTGGGGCCTCGTACTGGTTCCACTGCTTTGGTTGGCTCAGACTTTAGTGTGGGAAGTAGCCATGACATGAAAAGCCTTTGTGCCTGGAGGAACTATCTCCTCCTAACCTCTTTCATCGGATCATGAATGTGATGAGATTTTCCTCGTGCTGCCGACACGAATCCAATAAACCGTAAATACCAAAACATAACTGGTAGAGAAAGTAAAGTAAGGTAAGGAATGGACATACCTGGTGCACCACCGTGGACTTGTAGGCCAATTTGGCCTACGTTGTAATCTTCAGCATCCGGGGATGAAAAAAATAGTTTAGATCCCAATATGGGTAATCTTTAGTATTTTCAGTGCGTGTCCAGTTGATAAGGAGCAATTTATTACATCTCTTCGTTTTATGAGATAACCCAGAGAGTATGTCTTTAGACAGACAAAACACAACACTCTAGTAAAAAAAGAAACTAAAAAAGACAAAGACACTAAGAAGAATGAATCAAATACATACAAATATCAGAAGTTTCCTAGTAAAAAAAGAAACTAAAAAAGACAAAGACACTAAGAACCATGGACGCATGAGCTTTTATATATATAATCTTGTCTCTTGTTGCAAACGTCAAAAAGAATAGCCGGTGAGGTTTGTGGTGATTCAGTCATATTTGAGCTGCTAAACTGAGCCAAGAGATAGCCTCTAGATACAATCATACAATGCAATTTAAATATATAGAAAATACTCAAATAATTTATGCCATTAGCACTGCAATATATAAAACATAAGACATAACAGAGTTCAGAGCTCTTCTAGCATGCCTAAAGGGATTTGCTGACTAAACAGAATCATAATTTTCATCCAGGATGAAAAGAAAGGAATTATAAATCCAGCATCATACCTGTGACCACCACACATGCAATCTAATTATATGCCAGTCTGAATTCTCAATCCAGCGTCGAAGCATAGGGAAAATGAACATGGTACATTTGGGAGCAAGTAAAGAGCGACAGCCAAGATATGGAGCGGGGGAACCCCTTTAACGTCTCGTGGAAGGAATGATATCCATTGCTTCAGCATCCCAGGAGCAGAAGAATTGGACTGGGCATCGCAAAGCGGTAAGACTACACACCAAGCGAGACTTACAGCGATCTTGAGAATATTTCTCAAAATTTCAGTAAATTTCCATCTGTGGAAACCCGGGAAGTTTAAGATAATATCCAAGATACCTAGAATAGAAGGAAGAAACAATGTAATCGTTATTTCCTAGATAAGTAACAAAATGATGAAACAGAGGAACTCCAAACAGGGAAAGTTTTGTCGCAACATTGAGGGTGACGTACTCTGGAGGAAGCGTAGAAAAGCTGCTGTAATGAAGATACTGGAGAGAGATCTCCATCATCACGCATTGGCCAGCCGAGATAGAAGCAATCTGGAGACCTATATAACAGTGATGTGCAAATGTCACAAAAAAAAATTAATATTTCCCAACCAAGTAAATATTCAATTTACAGACTTTGAGTTTTAACGTACCAAAAATATTCATACAGATCATCATAGTTGGACCAATCTGAGTGAGCGGCCTTGCCAGTGGCATTCTTACTTGCTTTCCAATTCATGGAAAAGAGAACTATGGAGTATAGAAGGTCAAGATTATTAAGATGTCATAAACCTATCATTTAAACATTTACCTTTTCAGCAGAAAGGCCTCATCATCTCCACCGTAAGAAGGCTTGATATTTTCTCCAGTAACGATGCTGACATTTCCAGCCAGAAGACCATGGAGTTCATAAGCCATCTGAGAATAAAAAGCAGGTAAATATTGATGAATTCTTGTGTTTGACTAATCATATCAGCTAAAAAGGATTTAAAAACCCATATACAGTATCTTCTCCTGTTGTATATCTTCAGCACCTTGAGAAAGCCTTCGCATAAATTAAATGAGTGAATTTTTATTAAGAGTATAAACATCATTCAAAAAAGTGTCTCATTCAAGCCATTTGTGAAAATAAAATGTTGCCTGGTACCTTAAACTATGTTTACGTCCTAAAAATTTGCACCAGTTCTTGTAGTTCTTAAAGAACTTTGTCTTGACGGCATCAACGGCTCTATCGTCGAGCTGCATCGATACATTAATTAACACAAAACTCCATTGCTTAAAAGTGTTAACAGATAAATATGTATCTTTTTATTGATGGAATATTGGGACAATGCTGTGGTGTTTTACTCATCAGTAGTGTCAGTGGGTCTAGATGAGTGCAGGGAAGTATCGAAGGTACCTTATTCAGAAACTCTGGCCTGGGAGTCAACCTTATATGATTATCAGCAAGTAAACAAACCAGATACTCCCTTTGGTTCCTGACATTGTCTCTCTGTTAAAATCAAAGAAATAATAAGTAGGAAATATAGTTCACAGGTTCAACATAAATTCATTAGGTCGTCTTGCGTTGCCAAGGTAACTAAAATTATTACAGGTGAAGGAGCAAAAAAGACTAAAGAATACAAATCCTACCCTAGCATCAGCGTTGCCAAGGTATCTGAAATTATTACATGTGCAAAGGAGAAAAATTACCTTTTCGTTTTTAGCAGGAGCTTTTGAAGATTTGCCATATACATTTTATTTTCTTGAAGAAAGCTAAGTCTTTTAGTTTCATCTTTCAATGACTGCAGAATAGGAAGAAAAATATTCAACTTATACGCTTCCTAGCAAAAAGCTACATTCATTAAGATGTTGTGTATATACCTCTTAATTATTTCCTTGTCTGGTAAGATATTTCTTTTATTCAGTCTCAAACTCAAAATCGATCTCCTGCATACAAATATAAAGAACAGTTCTCAGTTTTTCTGAAACCCACAAACCAATAGAGTGTTTTGAGATTCTAAACTAACAAAGGTACTACGTGCTGATTAGGCTGGTACCCTATGAAGCGACCTCCAGCTTGATCCTAGCAGCTCTAAGCCAATAAAGGTCCCACCTTTTGCAATGTTTTTGGCCTCCCAGAAATGGATTTTGGTCCGAGCGAAACTTCGGAGGCAGGAGACTTACCGGTGGATTATGTGGTCGTAATTGTAGCTTCGTTAGTGATAGTTTTCGATTTGGGCTTGATTCAGGGTTTAGATGAAGCGGCTTATATCGTAGGAGAATCAACGGGAGATGGAACAAAACCATGAAGAAGAGATTAAATAGCAACTTTGATTGATGAGGAGGGTTTCGCAGTAACGGTGATTGCTAGAGAACGGAGATGGTGAAGAAGAATGAAGAGTCAGATGGACACAGCTGCGTGACATGTCAAAATATAACCTTTTGATTGGATGAATTTTTAATCCGACGTGGCACATCTTAGAAGCCTTCATATATCCCTTTTAATATAGTATAGATATCATAAACAAACAAAGCCAAACCGGCAACAAACATAACATTGTTTATCTAAGGGCCTTCCCTTAGAAATTATTATAAGTTTGAAAACCAACCAAAAGAATGAAAGTATACGAGTCTGATTCATTAGAGAATCATATCGGAGAATAGTCTTCTCACTCAAAGCATTATTTGAAATAAAAGAAACAGAACCAAATAGTTTGAGAACTGTGAAACAGCTCTCACTGTCCATCATGGCAGTTAAGCATGGCTTTAACCTTTGTAATAGTGGAGCTAATCAAGGTATCGACTGAGGTGGTCCATTTATCCATTTGGAGTTCTTCATAGATAGTCGGACCAGTGACAAGGATCTGGAAAGCCACCGTCAGGAGCGTCTTACAATTGTCACAGCCACCGTCTAGCTCAGCGGTTGCGGAGGGACGGCCGTCACGGGAGATGACGAAACCGGATGGGAGGATTGGAATGTCAGAAGGATTGACATTACCTGAAACGGCAGCGTGTGCAGTGCTTAGGTCCACTGGAGCGTAGACCACCATACCTCCTAATGCATCTATGAAGCTGTCTTGTATTATCATCAAGTCACCACCCTCCGCTGCACTTGAAGGCTAGTTAACATATACATATAAACCAACATCAATTAAGGTCAAAAGAATCAAAGTTAATGCAAAGACCAAAAACGTGAGAGAATAAAGAGAACGGGTGTGTGCTTGTGTTATGATGATATACACAAGTAGAAACAGAGAGAGTGTGAGTGAGTACAAAACAGAGACTGAACAGAAACAGTCTATTTTTTTTGTAACTGAACAGAAACAGTCTTGAGAGAACAAGAGTTGTGACTGAGAGTGAAGGCCAAGCTAAATAATAGCACAAATACATCAAACTGTAATGTAAATACTTCCATGAAAATATAGACGTGGACACGATGAAAAGATATAATACTTATTATGGACTATGGAGGATGATCTACTTGCGATTGATGACAACTTTTTTTTTTCTGAAACAACGATTGATAGACAACTAAAATGAGAACATATTAACTTGACTCTATCTATTGATTTATTTTTTGAATGACTATCCATTGCTTTTTTACATTTTAATATAACATCTCTATTGAAAACGTTAATTTTAAAGTGGGCATATCCTGTAAAGACAATAAGAAAGTATGAGTAATATACCTGGAGAATATTCACACAGTTCTTATTGTTTGCTCCAGTGACAAAGCGAGCGACCTCAGTAACCGGACTCGCATGGCAGAGAACGTCCCACTTTTTTACATAAAATTTTTGATTTCGTGTTAATTTGCAGCAATGTGAAAATCAGTAAATTTGTATTAATTGTGTTTAGAAAAGATGATTAGAGATGGACTTGTGCAATTAAGCTTGATATATTTTTACCTGGTGGCGAACCTCGAGATTTTTAAGGAAGTTGTAGACTTGGAGAGGAGCAAGAGGGAGACATAAAGATGAACAAGCGCAGACAATGAGACCGACCGGTTGGCCGGCTTCTTTGTTTACACGCACCGAAATATTAACTCCGCTGCTGTTGGTTGCAGACTGTTGCGAAAAATCAGATTTTTCAGGCATATTTAGTATCCATGCAAAATTCTTCAACATTCTTTCTCCTAAATCCATGAGTCTCCTTCTTCCATTTATGGTTTTCACAACTATATAGAAAACAGAGATAAAATAAAGAGATCTCCAACAATTCCCTTCTTTTAAAGGAGGGACACGCTTAAAATAAAAAGATAAATGAGTGGTTCTTTAACGGTGACATTTTATACATTTTCTTTAAATTTTTAATATATTATATTTTAGTCCTCAATAATATAATAATTAAATATAATCATTAAATTTTCAAAAATCAATAAAACATATTATTTGGTAGATATTAAAATAAATTATTTTGAAAATATATAATAATATGTAGTCAAATATATCTATAAATAGTATAAAAATGTTAATAATGATTTTTAATTGAAATAGTTGTAAGAAACTGTAACAATAAGTACTAAAATATGATATATAAAAAATTATCATGCAATTGTGAGACATATAATTGTAGAGACAAAATGAAAAAATGAATAGTGTTTAAATTGTTGAATAGTATTCATTTATATTTGAAGGTGTATTATTCACCTTTTTAAAAAGATAAAAAAAACTTTTAGTATACAAAATCTTTAAAAAGTAAAAGGATAAATAGCTGTTGAAGATGCCGTAAAATATTAATTAGACACTCAATAAAAAAGTTAGTGTTTAAGTGGAGGCTTAGACTTCGTGTACACCATTTTTTGAAAAAAAAATCATTTTAAAATGATCTAAACAGGCGTCTGGATGTTGTCTATAACAATTTTTAGAATACTAAAATATATATAAGATTTTTCACCTACTAAAACTAGCACTTGTCAACATCGTTGTTGCATATTAAAGTTTTTTTCTTTTCAAGCTCTAATGGCTATCACAAATATTAATTTGGCCAGATTGATATTATATAGCATGGGATTCTGATATATAATATAAGTACCTCCGGGGTCGTCAGTCGTCGGGAAGTCAGAGACAGAGTAGAGAGATAGCCTCTCACACATTCTCTCAAGAGTAGCGGTCCAACGGCGAGCTCCGTAGCCAAAGCCGCCGCATAAGAGGTCTCTGTAAATCCGATGTGCCCGCACTTTATCATTTACTTCCACGTGCTCCATCCACGTCACCTGCTCATTTTGTTTCACATAGTTTTAGTTTCTATATGGGCCAAAACATAATTGCAATGTTTTACATGTTTTCACTATTCTTGTTTTCCATAAAAATAGTGGGGGTATGTTGTAAAATAATTGATCAAATCACATTCTATTTTTAATTTCTGACTATGCATGTAACCGAAAAAATCGCTTTTAGGTTATATATGAACAACACATTCTAATTTTTGTAAATAAATAAGTAAATATATTTTCTTTCTAATTTTACTAGACTCTATTAATCAAACTTGAAGTGATGTGATAGACTCAGATCTAATACTACTTTCGTTTTTAAAAGATAATTTTTTTTAATATTTTCACGTATTAAATCACTATAATAAATATACAGTTTTCTATAATATAATTATCAATTTTCAATAATTTTTAATTAATATTAATTTAATAAATTTAAATAATTTTCTTAAATTTACAATTTTTAAGAAAATATAAGAAAATTATCTTCGTGAAACAAATATTTCTTCTAAAACATTTAAAGGAGGGAGTTTTTTTCTTAATGTAAAAACCTCGCTTGATGCTACCTTAAAACTATTTATAATAAGTAAATCCATAAATGATATAAAAATTCTATTAGAGAAACATAGGAGAAGAAAGGAAACCTTAGAGTGACCATTGGGCATGGCTTGGATGAGAAAACCGGAAGGACGTTTGTAGCAAGCCGGAGTCCCAAACTCAAACTCAAAGGCTACTTGATGGTAAGAAACGTCAGCAATCACCCAGAGACCTTCCTCCAGTTGTTGGCAACATCTTAGAATCATAAACTCTCTTGGTGGCAGCAATGGCGACAGTATGTGCAGTTGCTCATACATCTATTTAATGTATCAGCCCATTTATTGTGTGTTCACCGAGTACTTATTATATGCATATATTAAGAGTTGAACATAAAATTATAAAATGTTATAAGATTCATACCAATTTCGAGGATTCCAGCACGCGAATTGTTTTAGCTTTGCTCACAATTGTTGAGAAAAGACTCGCCCATTTCTCCTGCAATAATTTATATTTTTAAAGCTGAAATTAAATTCATGAAATAAGTTTCCGTGATTTTCTTATAATCATGGCATATACGATTTTACAAGTTTTGTGTCTAGCATTTTAGAGGTTCAAGGTAAAAATTTACTATAAAACGTTTATTAAAATATAATTAATATACCAACAAAAATATATCCAAAACTTTTATATACATAAAATTTAAAGAAGAGAAAAAACTATAATAGTAAAAAAATAACATAAAATAATATATATAGGCATCTGTAAACATCTTCATCAGTTATCTATTTTAATTTAAATATATATAACAATGTATATATGTAAAGTTATAAATGATAAAGTAATATAAAAATGTAAATAATACAATATTAATCAAAAAAATAAGATATAGATATGGACAAAAAAAAAGAAATAGCAAAAAATTCGTCAAAACATAATGAAGTTTCGATGATAAATCAATTCAAAATATTAATACCATGAAATAAATATGATGTTAAACAAATTAATCTAAAAATATAGATAGTTATTATTAATGAGTTGATTACTATAAATATAGAAGTAAAATATACTTACTTAACTATTTGATTAAAGTAAAAAATAAATGTTGAGACCCATAAAATTTGTCACGTGAGAAAGAATTTGGGGAAACAGCCTTTTCTTAAATCATCAAGAATGGTTTTGAATAGTTAAATATAGAACAAATAAAAATATAATTTTAACCAAAAAATAAGAATATCATTTTTGGTTAAGTTTAGATATTACGTACCGTATCTAAGAGCATGTTCACCAAGTTTTTGGCATCCAATGGAATCACCGCGATTTCCTTGGAAGACTCAATACGAGTCTTAAAATAGCTATTTTTAGTAAACTTTTTCTCATAGTTCTCTTGATCAATTACGAGCCTACTATCGATTGACGACTTAATCCACATTGGTTCTTCAGTTTGAATCAGAGTTATAACCTCCGTCACAGCAGCTACCATCGCTTCAGTCATCATCACTTTCTCCATATTAGATAGTGGCGGGGAACATTGCAGTTGTCGCGGCTGAGGCGGTTGGGCGAAGCTGATGTGTTCACGAAGGTATAGTTCTCTTAACAAGCTTGGCGGCTCCACGAGATGGTTGGAAGAGGTTCCATATGTGACATGTGGGTTGTTGGAAGTCGATGCGTGCAATGATGGACCATGGAGATAGGCTAAAGCATTGACAATAGGTTTTGGATGGCCTTCGGTCTTGTATACCAAAATTGAGAGTTTGTCACGCTGATATTCATATTTTGATCAACAAAACATTAGTAATGTAGATACACTTTAAATTAAAACAAAACATGACAGTTTGTAAATCCAGATTAGCAAAAAAACAAATCAGATTATCTTTTAACCAATCAATTAAGTTGTGAATAATAAGATGGGTATCTAGAGCTTGCAACATATCTGCATCTGAAGAACAAACTCAAAACCGACCCAAAAATCAGGTTTCAATACCCGACTCAAGTTCGATCCGATTTTTAATAATGTCCAAATGTGATCTTTTCAAAATTCAAAAATAGATACCAAAAAGAATCAACCCAAATTTAAACGGGTATCAGAATGCCCATGAAAAAATCTATACTAAAAATGACATGTTTAAAAAAGGAGACATTTAAAAAAAAATATAATACTTTTTTATGGAAAAGGTTGTTCAATTGAAACTTATATATTTAATCAAAAATTAATTTTACCGTAAATAATAACATATAGATATCATATGTAAAGAAAAAAAAAGAATTAAGTCATATATAATTTGTATTATGTAGAATTATGGGATCGAAATATTTGAATTCCGAATAACAAAAGTGAATTTTTTTTGAAAAAATTACAATAAGATTATTGTAAATAGAATATATATCTAAAGTATATCTTGTTTGTATCATTTTACCATTGAAGTTTTCATATCATTTTAAATAATTTTACTTTATTTGATGTTTAAAATAACCTGTCTGCATCATTTTTCCATAAACGCTTTTATACTATTTTGAAAGTATTTATAATATTTTACTATATTGAATATATTAAATGAACGATATTACTATATTTAATATAAAATGAACAGTAAGTCAAACAAACTCTAACCATTTATATTGGTTTTGAACCGCCTTTGCCAATATATATTGCATGTAAAACATAGAAAACTGAAAACTGAAAAAAATATTAATCTAAAAGAAAATCATACTATTTGATGTAATTTACATATTTATAGTACGACTAAAATCAATATTGTGCTACAATAAAATTTATTTTTCGATTCATAAAAATATATGCATAAGGACACATATGCTTTTTAAATTGGACATTGATTTTATATAAAACATGTAAAACAAAGAAAATCATTTAGTAATTTAAAAAATTGTATATATGCGTAACTTATAAAAGTAAATGGATAAATAAATTATATAGATTATTTTTAAGCGTAAAATATGATATTATACTGATTTAAATGAGAATAACCACATGGATGATTTGAAGTTTGTAGTTTAAGTTTGAACAATTTAAATCATTTATTTCTAGATTTGATCAATTAAACGAATGGTGAACAGAAAAACCCTGCAAAATCCTTGTTAGTTTTATTTATTTATCTAATATGTAAATATTTCTTGAAAAAGTTATAATAAAATCATTGTAATATATATATATATATATATATATATATATATATATATATATATATATCTAAAGTATATAACTTTTAATTAAATCTTGTTTGTATCATTTTACCAATGAAGTTTTCATATCATTTTAAATAATTTTACTTTATTTGATGTTTGAAATAACCTGGTTGCATCATTTTCCATAAACGCTTTTACATCTAATTTTAAAGTGTTTATAATATTTTTACTATATTTAATTTATTAAATGAACGGTATTACTATATTTAATGTAAAATGAACCGTAAGTCAAACAAACTTTAATCATTTATATTGGTTTTCAATTGTTTTTGCCAATATATATTGCATGTAAAACATGGAAAACTGAAAAAACTATTAGTCTAAAAGCAAATCATACTATTTGATGTAATTTACATATTTATAGTACGACTAACATTAATATTGTGTTAGATTTTCATAAATAATTTAATCGCTAAACATTAGTGAAAATTACAATAAAAATTATTTTTCCATTCAGAAAAATATACACATAAAGACATATATGCTTTTTAAATTGGATGTTGATTCTATATAAAACATGTAAAACAAAGAAAATCATTTAGTATTTTTTATTTGATGCTTATGCAGTTTTATCAAAAAAATTGTATATATGTTTAACTTATAAAATTAAATGGATAAATAAATCATATAGATTATTTTTAAGCGTAAAATTATGATATTATACGGATTTAAATGAGAAAAACCACATGGATGATTTAAAACATTTATTGCTAGTTTTGATAAATTAAATGAATGGTGAACAGAAAAACGCTGCAAAATCCTTATTAGTTTTTTTTTTATCTAATATGTAAATATTTCATGTAAAACAAGTAAAACTATAGATTGAAAATCTGAAACGTTCAACTAACAAAATCATTTTAATTAAAAGACTTGCATGTTTTGTATCTTTCACAGATTTATATTGCTATCCATAAGTATATTAAATTTTAACATTTACCAATATTTTCTAGTGTTAGAATTGAGATATTCATTTAACAATGGAACAATTGATGAAAATCACAATATTAATTAAAAGGGAAACTGAAAAATATGACACACCTCTTCTCTGAGATATGCGTTATTTGCACTGAGGTTTTGGAAATAGAGCTTGCGATCTACTTGCTCAGGATGAGGGCCACCACATGGAGGGCAAGTCACAGTGTTCAATGCCTCTTGCATTGCTTCGTTCTCACGTCGTATTTTCATATTCTCTGTTCTAAGTGATGCATTGTCTGCTTTTTCATTTTGAACCTATAATTTATTTTTTTATTTAAAATAAAAATAATATTAATAACCACAATTTAAGTCATATCAATTTTTTTTTGTTTTTAATATGCACATGCTGTTTTAACTAAAAAATCTAATTATGCACCTAATATTTTGATTTCGACGAATAAATAATGACTGATAAATTACTCTCAGAGTTTTAGTTAAAGTAAACCAGTTCATGTCATGTATGCAACTATAATATGTAGAAATAAACATTAATTACGAAAGATTTTACTTTGGCTTGGGTTCTTTTGTTTTGAAACCAAAATTTGATTTGTTTTTGTTTAAGTTTCAGTTCTTCGCCCAATTTAAGTTGCTGCAAATCGTCTGGATGAGGACACTCCTTGAAATACCTTAAATCAATTGACAAAACATTAATTATTAATTAAGAAGATTTTCATTTAAAAACTAACTGTGATCTAAATTAAGATCTTACGCTTCAAGCTTTTGAATTTGATGATTAGAGTGGCGATGGTAAATCCTCTTATCCCCATCACTGGTGTACAGAGAAGTTTCTTGTTCATCACTTGAGCTGCTATCACGACCAGAAGCCATTTTTAAATCCAAATGAAAGAATAATCAAATATGCATAATCTATAAACCATTTAAAAGCTATTTATATAGAAACCCTGGAAAAGACATATATGGTTTAGAAATTTTCCTTATGTCCTTTTTGTTTTGTCAAAAAACTTAAAACAAGACCATTTATGAAAACAATCTCATTACAGATTTTTTTTCTTTTGTGGACGCGACTCTAAAAGTATTAATGAGATATTTTTCTATTTATATTCTCTAAAAGATTTTTTTTTGAACATTTCAGATTTACATCAAGTTCCACCTAGAGTACATTGGATACTCTTAATCTAATCCATTAAAACATGAGTACAAATAAAACTTGATTCTGAATTTTCTTTAATAATTACAATCTAATGCCACTGATCTAAACACAATAGGTTTATACTTTCGCTAACCCATTAATTTCGTTCTACATTATGCCAAGAAATATTTCCAGTATGCCAGTAATTTCTATATTAATCTGCCAAGAAAATATTTCCACTTAACCAATATGAAATATTACGTTAGACCAAAAGCAGTTAACAATTATTTATTCAATGTATATACCTTAGTGAATTTTATTTTGGTAATTGTTTAGATTTAGAAGAAGGAATTTTGATGAATTCATATATATCCGTAAATAACTGATTATGATTCTAAATTTAAAATTTTACGAAAAATTAGTTAGCATCGTCAACTAAAAATCTGCAAATATATTGTATATATATTTAAGTTCTTTTAAATATTTTATCCATAAATGACTATTCAGTTATAGATTATATTTTTACAATTATGCAAAATGCTTTAAGAAATATTCATCCCCGATTGAAAGCTCTTGGTATTTCATACCTTAGCTGGTCTCTGAAAAATCAAAACAAAGAATGTAGATTAGAAGAACCTAATTATCCTAAAACCTCAAGCAAACCTCAATCAAGAAACTCGAACCTTTATGCCAAAAGATGAAGTTATCAATAGATCTATCTTCTGATAATCTTAGAGTGAAGACATTAACTTATTTAGATCAATTGTGAGAAAGCATGCGTCAGAATTTTGTCGGCTGCGGGGAAAGAGATAAGAATAGAGATAAGAATAGAGAACTTTTGATGGGATAAGAAAAGTCGGTAGATGGGAAAAGCGTTTTTATTTTTTTCTTGGAAAAATAACATATGGACTTGGATCATTGGAAAAGGTTTTTATTGATAATTATGCGCTTATATCCACTATGTGATTGTAAATTATGGGCTCATATCCACTATGTAATTGTAAATTATGATGGACGAACTTTAAAATCATAAAAAATGGCCCAATTAATAATATAAATTAAGTTTGCAAAATAAAAATTTTAAAATCTGTTCTTATTTTTATTTTTGACATTAATTCTCTTCATATTTTTGAATGTTCTTTTTGTAACTTGGTTTCATTTTTTTTATCTAAATAATGTATTTATTTAAAAAAACTCAATAAAAATTTTGAACAATATATTCAACTTTAAAAGAAAATATTTATAATATAATTTACTAAAACCCACAAGTATACTTAAACCTTTAACACTTTACTGTTTATTTTACCAAATAAATTAAATAAAAGCACAAGAAAAGAAAAAGACAATCTCAATGTCAAACATGAATAACATCAAATCTATAATATAATAAGTATAAACAATTTAACTTATGTGATTTCCATGAGTTAAAATATATAATTATCAAGAACAAAAACCTGCGCGCTAGTTAACAATTAAAATATATTGACTAGCTATGATTAAATCAAAATGAGCTAATGAGGTGTTAACAAGCAAATGTTGGAGTATGATACCGGATTTTCATCATAAATTAAACTTCAAAAAAAAATTGGGTTGAAATGAAAGAATGATTATAACATAGTTCAGATGATTTATTTAATTGAATTTTACAAATCTAGAGTTTTCATGTAACTATATACAGTAACAAATCTATAAATTAATAACGACTATATTAATAAATTTTATCGGTTGACCGGTGCAAAATATAACACAAATCAATAAAATAAAAAGATAACATTTTTTTTGAAGATCCCATGTAAATAAATAATCCCACTAAAATAATAAATTAATAAATTATATATATATATATATTTATATAAGTAGAAATGATATATTGTATTATTTGTTTATGTTATAGTGGATTTTATTTCTATTTTTCTTAAGATTTCTTATTATTTTGATAATATCTAAGAACTAATTTTAAAACACATTTAAATTGCATGATACATATCTCATATACATCAAATAATATAATAAAAAGATATGCAAGTTGAATGTATAAAATTTAATGAATATATAAACAGTGAAATAAAATGTTTTTTTTTCTTATTATGGAAAAAATATATTCTAAAAGATATAAATCTAAAAAAAAGAATCCTATAAATTAATAAAGTTCTATACTCCCAATATTATTAAATTATAGATTTTTACTGTATATAATTTAGCGATATATTTAGCGTGTTGGTTGAGTTATTTAAAAATAACCATTTCAAATTTAATAATACCAAAATTTGAATATTCAAAGTACATCTCTAAATTTATTAGCACATGATACATATAGTTATTAAATTCAAAATTCTATAAATAATTTATAAAAGAAACAGGGGATTTACATGTTAGTAATATAAAGTTATATTAATTTGATTACAGTGTTTGAGTTTTTCATATGTTATTTTAGTTTACATATCTTTTGTTTCTGTATACAGTGTCTTGTATATTAAATACTCTGTAATTCCAAAATTTTGAATCTAATATACACTCAAAACAACATTCTTTGAATCTAAGGTATCCATAGTCTCAGATTTGTTGTAAGTAATGTATGAAGCAAAAAAGAAAGATGAACAACATATGTTTAATACACAGTTGTGCCAAATGTTTTGCCAAGAAAACAAAACATATTTACAAAATATGTATCAAATTCCATTTTGATTAATAAATTAATTTTTTCATAAGATGTGAATTTTTTAGAAAAATTGATAAAATGTTTTAGTATTTTATTAATACGAAAAACATAAAAAAAATATGAAAGACAAAATTTTAATGATGTTTAGTAGGCTAATTATTTATTTTTGTCTTACGATGCTTGATGCAAATAAATGATATTTTTTTCTAAGCCTCTGAGCTATATATCTGCGTTTAATTTTATTAATTGAATAAATCAAACTGGAATAAAAGAATTAGTTGATCAGTTCTGCCTAAAATGGGATTGAAAACATAATTAATTTCTAAAACTAAGCTTTACAGTTTTATCTAATTTAGTTTTATTTCTCAATTATTTATGTATTATACTATTAATACGCTATTTGAAAATAAGTTCTTTGGAAAACTTTTGATTTATTTTGATAAAAATAAACATCACATAAAATTATTGTTTAAATAAATAGAGAGCTAAAATATGTCTTCTTTTTATTATATATATAAATATATAATAAAAGAGAATATTTTTAAAATAACCAAATATAAGATGTCAAAACATTAAATTTGGAGCATTTAGTGATTATAAAAATTATTAAAAATCGAGATATGTAAAAATCAAAGGTATAATAATTTACTTATCAAGCATATAAAAAATGGATTATGTGCATATTTTTCAAAAAAACATAATATTTGATGTTTTAATAGTATTTTTATATGGTTTCATCCAAATTTGTGTGCTAATTTCGGCTTTTCTATCTTAAGTTCTCAAAATATTTAAAATTATTTAATTAAATAATTTTAATAATCTATTAAACAAAATTCATAGACGATATATTATCCTATTTTATAATTGAATTATTAAAATTAAAATTAATTTAATTCAATAAGATTAATTAATTAAGATGATTCTAGGTAATATAATTGTATTTACTTATAATTATTTATAAAAATGAAAGTACATGAAATGAATATATAGAATATGATGATTTTATGTAATATAATTTTATTTACTTATAATATTTATTTCTTTCTAGTTATTATAAAATTTAGAAACTAAAATTACAGAGAAAAGATCTCTACAACAAAATGATCCATGCTAATATTAATTTTTTTTTATATATATCTAAATTTAATAATAAGTTCATATAAAATAAATAAATCCCAATACAGTATATTCAATGCATAAAAATGAATTTTGATAAGTATAAATATGATAATACTATAAAATTTAGTTTCATTTTATCATAAATTCATTATCATCGTTTAAGGGTTAATAAAAAGGACACTGCAGCTTACATTTTAGAACTTGAAGACAGAATATTTTAGAACATAAGCACATCGTCTTCTTAATGTGTTTATTTCTTTTTTATAATATCTTCTTGACAATTAAAAGCATTTTGTTAAATAGAATAAAAAATAAAAAATATTTTATTCCTAATCAGTGAGATGGGATTAGTTCCTAAAGATAATTGACAATAAGAACGCTTAGATGGCTATATGTGCATATTATTCTCACATCCTAATCAAGATGTACTTGTTCCTTACATATTAGAAACGTGGCATATCTCTATTCGGAAAGATATTGAGGAAATTTGGCCAATGATCTTTCCAAATAGAACTGTGATACATCTCTAATATAATATGAAAATGCAAAAATAATTTGTACCAATCCAAAAATATGTATGGATTAGGAAAACAAAATATTTGTATTATGAAGAAAACAAGTTAATTTCAAGTAAGAAATTAAAGAAATTAGAAAAGCTAAAAAAATTGTCCTCATAATTAACCCATATAAGTTGATTAGATTTTGTGGTTCAAGAAAACTAATTTTTTTTTTAAAAAGTCTTACCAAAATCTATATTTAGAATTTATTCATATAAAATAATATATTTTCACACATTAACTATATGTAAAACAGTTTTTATAATCTTGTCGACCAATGAGGCTTTGACAAAATAGATCACTAAAATATGAATAACAAATAGAGGAACATGTATCCAATATGGGACCTAATCATCTACAGTACGCCTGTAACAAAAAAAAGAAAGAATCATACTACATTAAGCGTATTATGCAAAAACAAAGGTATGTAATATACTCCATTAAAAGTATTATGCACCTAAGATGGACCTAGAATTCAAAGTGTGCTGCTACTCATAAAAAGTACTGGTTCTCTCTATTCCTAATAAAACAATTTTTTATAATTAAAAAATAAAATCCAAGAGAAAATAAAAAATATTAACAGAATCTAACAAAAAAATTTGAATTGGCTTTCAACAAAATACAAAATTGATAGGAAATTATCGGTGTTCCCGAGAAAGATATCTCTAAATGCTCATATTATTTCAAAGGCTCGGATTGGTGACGGCGGAATTAGTAATAAAAGCGGTACAGAATTAAAGTACGGAACGGCACAATTGCGGTTCGTACGGAATTGAAATGGCGGTATGGTACAACTGCGGTTTTCAGTAAAAAGCGGTGCTGAATATTGTTTGATTGGTGACGATATATATTTGCGGTATTGGATAATTTTTTTAAAGTAAAATAATAATGATATAAAATATAGAATATATTAAAATAATATATGAAATAGCTATAATTTACATTTTATGTAATGACTAATATTTATATAGCTTAAAGTTACCGATCACTTGTCATAAATATTATTAATATTAATAAATATGACTAACACATTTGATTGTGTTAAAAAAAAAAAACTAACACATTTGATTTCATCACCTGCGTAAGTACTTCAGTTTACAATAATTATTTAACATCATTACGAACCAATTTTACTAACGCTAATTATGTCAATATTATATCACATTATTTAATGTATATTATATAATTTCTATAAACTACAAATCATACCTTAAAAATACGTATGTTGCTTGATAAGTACGAGAGAAAACAAATTTCTCTTTGGTTCAGAATTCACATACAACAAAATGAAGAGTGATACACTTATACAGATTATTCCACGTATCACTAACATATATACTATAAATAAAAATATTAACTAAAACAAAAAAAGTCAGAAAAAAAAGTCACTACTGTGTAAAGGCGTTTTTTGCCGGACCACATGGTTTTAGGTGTGTGACTAAACTCAAGTATTTAGATGCTTTGGAAACTGTGTGCGGATTTAACTTTTTTAGTAAATAAAAAACGCTTTTATGCACCAGATTCTTGATTGGTGAATGCACTGTGGTTTTCTAAATTCCGCTTTGAATTCCGCGATACAGAAGTCACCAATCACAACCAAAGAATCTATAAGAATGTTGATCCAGAAAAAGACTGAAATATGAGTTTGAATTCAAAGGTATTCGATGTGACACGAAGTGTGTTCGATGTGGGGCAGAAGAAGTTGGATTCTCTCAAAGATTCCATTCTAACCCATCGTTTTTTTCCAATGCAAATCCATTTTCGCTAATATAAATTATTTATTTTGTATGATTCCACCGTAACAGATAATCACCAATTTGTTTGGATATTATGATATACAAGAAAACTCTACTTTTTTTTCTATTTTGAATATTTTTATTTATAAAATAAAAATATCTGATTTTATCGTATACTCATTAATTAAATTTAGCAATTAGGTTTTCATATTTTTTATTATATTATTTGGTGTATATTTTATGTTTCATAGAATTCAAATATGGTTTTATATATAATTTTACTAAATATTATCAAAATATATTAAAATTTAAAGAAAAATATAGATAATTTCATTGTGATTATAAAACCAACAATATTATGTTTAATTTGCATTTATATAAGGGAAAATTTGGATAAATGCACTTCAATAAGAATATAATTTGAAAAATGCACCCTTGTTTAAGCTTTTTGAAAAATACACTTATTTATATATAAATTTACCAAATTGCCCAATCTTAATATTTCTCAATTCCTATTAAACAATTTTCAAAAAATTATAAAAAAAAATCGTTAGAGAATATCTTTTAATATACTACACAATATCTTTTTCATATCTTTTTAATATATCTTAAATTTATTATTATTATTTTGAAAAAAAATAAAAGAATGCAAGATGCGTCTCGTCTTCTCGTCTCCTTTTCCTTTCCTCTCCATTTCTGATCTTTTTTCCTTTCTTTAGTTTTACAGATTTTTTTTCTCATCTCAAGTGGTTTGTTGATTCATGATCAGATTTCAGTGTCTAGGTCTGCTTCTCTTTTATTCTTCCACTATGTTTGTTTGTGAAACTAAGAATGTGAAACCATGAATAAGAAAAAAACATGTCTGCTTTTTTCGTTTTCATTTAGATTCAGCGCTGGCTAGAGCTTTCTTGCAGTACACGATGCAGTTGATCAAAAACTTGATGAACTATACAAGAAGCGTATCCATCTATATAAATATATATATATATATATAAACATCTACTATGTATGTTCGCTATTTCTACCTTTTTTTTGGTAAAACCAATAGTTTTAGTCATCATCATCCCTTTGTTCATCCTTCGAAACTTTTGGTTTAGCTTCGGGGTTCTTGTCTTCATTCCTGAGAAAATGATTGATGTGGATGGAAACTATGAGATTCTCTCCCTCTCTTGAACCCATCTACAATATTATCATCGTCAATCATCTCTAATATTCATCCTCTGCTTTCTCTGTCCATAAGAGTTTTCCCCCAAACAGATAACTTGATAAGCAAGTAACTAGGGTAGTGATGATTACATGCAAATTTACTTGGATCTGAGTTCATGTTTTTCATGTCACATTAAAAAGAAGAATAACAAGCCAAAGCGATGAATGATAATTAGTGTTCATATTCAAAGTAAAACAAAATAAACACATATGTGAATATCATATTAGAAGAATTAACTTGGTCTCTGCTTCAAGAAATAATGAAATTTGTATAGAATGAGACTTGACTTGTGTTTATATAAAGTTAACAAAATAAATTAAAATCTATATAAACTTCATGATAATTATCTTAAAAATATATTTATCTTAAACACATATTTATCCTAAACATAAATAATTATAATTTCAAATTTATATATTAATTATTGAAATATCAAAATGGGGTAAAAAGGTAAATTCACATTAATGAAAGTGTAGTTTTCAAAAAAAAATAGAGACAATGTATTTTTCAAATTTCAAATCTTAAATAGGGTATTTTGCAAATTATCCCTTTATATAAAACATTATATATATAGATTATTAACTTATGATTTTTATGGGATCATATATTTACATAGGACTTTGTAAAAAAATATTATCTTATTATTTTATCGATTTGTATGATATTCTGAACTGACCTATCTCGGGACCAAAAAAATTATTAATTTATAGTGTTTATTAATTTAACGAGTATTAATTTATAGAATTTTTACTGTATTTGAAATAGTCACAACAATATAGTTTTCAGCAATCATAGTACTGTCCAAAGGATACTTTTAAATTGGAAGAAACAGAACCAACTCTATGAAGTTAGGCACAAGAGGCATTGTCACAACATATTGTTCAACCAATGGACTTGTTTCATATTATATCATGCTTCTTATGAATTCTGTGACTTGTGTGTATTCCGTGCGGAGATGCTTGTGAACTTGGACATGCCATGGTTTATCCTTGGTCACTCTGAAAGGAGGGCACTCCTCAATGAATCAAACGAGGTTGGTGACCTTTCATTCATGTCTCTACCATTTGGATTTGAGAGCTATGATTTTGATAATTGACCTCAATCCTACAAATGTAGTTCTTCGGAGACAAGGTTGCCTATGCACTTGCTCAGGGTTTGAAAGTGATTGCTTGTGTTGGTGAGACTCTTGAGCAGCGAGAGGCTGGGTCGACCATGGATGTTGTGGCTGCCCAGACTAAAGCTATTGCTGGTATGTATATTGTCAAACACTTTTATCTCTTTTTGCTGTTTTAGTTTGTTCTCTTTGACACTGTGAGCCTGTTATCATGATATTAGTTCTCGTTTCTACTCGCTCTACGTGCATAGCTACTTTAGTAAGGCAATACATGGTGACTTTAACTTATGGGCAATTGTCAATAATAGCACCTTTTGAAGTTTATATCTCAAAAATAGCACTAGAAGGAGAAAGTCACAAAAATGACATTCATTAAAGGGTAAAATATCTCTAATACCCTTGGTTTAAAATTAAATAAACAAACAAAAATAAATAAAAATAAATAAAATAAAAATAAAATAAAAATAAAAAAAATGAAAAAAAAAAAAAAAAATTTATAGTTTCAGATTATATGCTTTCAGATTCGAAATTTTTATAATTTTTTTTTGAAATTTTTTTTTTCGAATTTTTATTTTATTTTTTTTTCAAATTTTCTTTTTATAATTTAAAAATACTTTTGAAACTGATTTTAAAATTTTTATTTTTTTATTTTAGTATTTATTTTTCATAAAATTTTAAACCCTAATTCCAAAACCCCATCTCTTAACTCTAAACCCTAAGGTTTGGATTAATTAACCCAAAGGGTATAAGTGTATATTTACCTCTTTAATGAAACCTATTTTTGTGACTTTGAGCCTTGAGTGCTACTTTGGGAACAAAAACTTGGTTTGGTGCTATCCTAGTCTTTTTCTGTTAACTTATCCATACATTGCATTTACTATACTTTGTTAATATTTATTTCCAAATAAATATTTTACTGCCCATTTTCTTACAAAGACCTTCTCTTTGTTGGTAATGGCAGATCGGTGTCGAACTGGTCAAATGTTGTCATAGACTATGGACCAGTGCTGACCATTTGAACCGGAAGCTACCCCAGCTCAAGCTCACGAAGTAAGTTATTATCTATGTGTGTGAGCAGTGAAGCGTTATTGCTTATTGATATGAAAACCAATACTCTCTCTCTCTCTCTCTCTCTCTCTCTCTCTCTCTCTCTCTCTCTCTCTCTCTCTCTCTCTCTCTCTCTCTCTCTCTCTCTCTCTCTCTCTCTCTCTCTCTCTCTCTCTCTCTCTCTCTCTCTCTCTCTCTCTCTCTCTCTCTCTCTCTATGTACATGATGAGCTAAGGAAATGGCTTGCAAAGAACGTGGGTGAGGATGTCGCTGCTACAACCCACATCATTTATGGAGGTAAATAGTACTTTTATTTGATCTAAATGGCATCATAAAGTTTTTTTGATACTTAGCTTGATTATGCAAATAAATTATCAGGATCCGTGAATAGTGGTAATTGTCAGGAGCTAGATGGTCAGACCGATGTGGATGGTTTCTTGGTCGGTGGTCCTTCTCTAAAGGTACATATATTATGTTCTGATCTCTTAGTTTGTTTCAATCAATACCATTACCTAATGTGTCTTCTTTCACTGTTGCTTTTGCATCCTGAGTTTATCGACATCATTTAAGCTGCGGAGGTGAAGAAAAGCGCTTTCACTAAGCAATCTCAAATCCTTTTGTGTATTCAATCTAAACTCTGATAAAAAATGAATAAGTTGATACAAGCATTATATTACTCTTTGCTTCGGTTGTATGTTGTCTTGAGAACGCAACAAATATCATTGTCTTCGCCAATTTATTTAGCTGTCAAATTACAGTCTCTCCTTTTTAATCTTCCTTAGTGGAGTTGTGTGTTCGATCTTCCTAACGGTCCTAGTTTTGTGTTTTCATGATTTTTGTAAGGTCATGCTATCTTATTAAATGAAAAGAAAAAATAATAACCCAACGTAGACAGTTTTTTTTGGGCATTAATTAAGCCCAAGCCCAGTATAATGTATTAAAACTCAAATCACAAATGTGATGTGTTTTTTCTATTCTAATTTTTTTTTTCATTGATACATGATCAATGCATGTTTGTACTGCTTTCAGTGCGGCGGTAACACAATCACGGTACAAAAAGGTGTTATAACTACTTTTTACTCTGTCGCTGCTTACATGTATCTAGAGACCTGATATAATTAGGCCTAGATATAATGATATGTCATTTGTTCCACTCACACTGCAAAAAGTAAAGTACTGAATGAATGATGAAACTCCCGGTGTCAATGAGTGGGTATTAAGTTTTATTTTTTATCTATCGCTTTATGCATTTTAGTTATCAAATTTCTAATTTTTGATAGAATATTGGGCAATTGTCAATAATAGCACCTTTTGAGTTTTTGTCTCAAAAATGTTACTAGAAAAAGAAAGTTACAAAAATGACATTCATTAAAGGGTAAAATATCTCTAATACTCTTGATTTAAAATTAAATAAACAAAAATAAATAAAAACAAATAAAATTAAAATAAAAAAAAAAGAAATTTTTTTTATAGTTTCAGATTCGAAATTTTTTATAATTTTTTTTGAAATATTTTTTTTTGATTTTTTCACATTTTCTTTTATAATTCAAAAATACTTTTGAAACTGTTTTTTAAATTTTTATTTTAATTTTTTAGTATTTATTTTTTTTTATTTTATAAAATTTTAAACCCTAATTCCAAAACTCCATCCCTTAACTCTAAACCCTAAAGTTTGAATTAATTAATCCAAAGGGTATAAGTGTATATTTACCTCTTTAATGAAACTTATTTTTGTGACTTTGAGCCTTGAGTGCTAGTTTATGAACAAAAACTTGGTTTGGTGCTATCCTAATCTTTTTCTCTAGAATATTTCTGAATTTCAAATTTATCAATAAAAACGTTTGAGATTAAGGAAACAAAACGACAAGCTCCCAACGAGATCAAGACTAGCAGAATGGGGCTTACCAGTCTCACCCACATGCCCGTTCTGTTCCCGTTTGGACGAAACCAGAGATCATCTACTGCTCTCTTGCGAGTACAGTCAAGAGATTTGGAGGGAGGTACTTCTCAGATGCAGGCCGCCACACACAATGTTCACCAACTGGGCAGAGCTCTTGTCTTGGATCAGAGATACATCATCGAATAAGCTACCTACTCTAAGGAAGATAGTGGTTCATATATTATACCATCAATGGAAGCAGAGAAACAACCTGATTCACAATCAGACATCACTCACGGCTGCAACTGTGTTCTATGGAATTGACAAAGAGATAAGGAACATCATCTCAACAAGAAGACTCAGAAAGCATTTGGGTCCTTTATTGTTATGTGGCTGAGATAATTGTTTTTTGTAGGTTGAATTTTTAGTGATCCGTCTTGCTTTTTTATTTTATTTTGTTAAGATGGTTCAGACTTAAGATTTTTTTTTATAAAATCTTCTATTCATTATATGATATTTACAGTTTAACAGAAAAAAAATGCAAAAAAAAAGAGGAAAAGGCGATTATAATGAGGATATGTACTAATAAAGTATACCGGTTATTTGATAAAAAAAAGTGTCAACATCAGCACATAAATTCAAGCCAATAAAATTATTAGAACATGCCATCTCATCTCAGGTAACAAACATGAATTACATTTGCATGCCAAATCTATCCCTCTTCCCAAAAACCACTAACGCTAACTTTCGTTTGGGATTCAAGGAGTTTTGATCTCGGGCTTTAAATAACTTTACAATGCCTTTGTACTAAAGTTCAATTTCTCTTTCATCCTCCCATCTCACCCTGATCTTCAATTGGATTAATCTAAGGCGACCTTTTGCATCCTTAAATCTCTTGCAATATAATATCACGAATATGTGGATCATGACTCAGCAGGCATGATTCTGACAATTCCTGGTGTAGATCCAAGCTCCACAATGTTAAGCCTTGATGAATCTGAGTCGTCGGATGTTAAACTCAGAAGGTGCGAGCAGCCGTCAGTACTTATCGAGAAGCTAACGAGAGTTGTTGCAGACAGCTAAAGAATGAAGGAGATGTGTTGGAGTTTTTCAGTGGAACAGAGAAAGAGATTGTTAAGATGATAAAGACAGTTATGATGATGAACGTACAAGGCAACCCACCTAGCCAATTTCTAGGTGATATTTCTCCTTTTCTTTGTTGCATTTTAATTTCTTACTCCGACTGCAACCGCTTCTCAACTTATGAATTGTGGTTTAAGCTAGAGAAGCAACACAAGCTCATACACGGCATATTTTCACGTTTGAATCTTTCAAGATTCCAGTCTAAAATCACCTCAGCATCTTGATCCCTACTCTAGATTTTATAATCTAAAATACTTCAATTGTGTTATTATATGGATTGTTACAGCCCTGTGATTCTTTTTTTTTTCACATTTACGTTTTGTTTACAGTATTGTACAGTTTATCTGAAAACACTGGAAATTGATTCATTTAATTGTCTGGCATGAGACACATTAAGAAAGTCACAGAGTCATCGGGGCTTGGAATTCACAGCTAGCAAGTAGCAAGGAAAAGTAAAGGAAACGTTTTGTACTGAGACTTTTACTCATACCAAATATTTTATACTGTTTATCTTATTTATTTGCAAGGGCTAGTTCAGACTATAAGACAAGGGCATGTTTAACTGTTCGTCAAACTTGAGAGGTGGTTGGATAATATGGTTTTTAATCCTTGCTAGCGGTGGTATGTTGAATTGGAGATGATGTTTTCAAGCGACTTGCAGCCTAAAAGGGATCTATTTAGTAAGATGAATATCCTAATTTTTATATAAGTGCAACATGTTTGTGCTTAATATTCCCCAACTGTTCTGACCTCTCCTCCCCGTTTTGTAGTAGGTGCATTAATGTTTTAGATTTATTGGGCACATGAAGCTCATCGATGAGCATCATCTCCAGAAACGTCCAGTCCTTGACATGATCACGGGGAAGGAGATACACGTACAATTAAAGAGTAAGCAAATTGTATTCCATATTACTACCCAACTTCGTAATGCTTCCATATTAATTTACTCACTCACCATTGAATGACCAAATGCAAGGGCTCAATAGTATATCATGTTTATCCCGGCTGTCTGTAATTGCTTTTAGTTGCTAGCCACTTATTACAACTTCACTGCTTCTGTCATTTTCTTGTCCTAACCTTTGGATTGTCCTTATTGTCCCAATGTCCAAACTCACAGGGAAGTCTGGTTCAGCTCAATGTATTCCTCCAGATTCCAGAGTATTCATTGACGACAAGGTCAGCCGACCCATATCTCTTGTTATCTCTCTACTTTGGGCTTTTTTTTTTGGGTTTTGGGTTTTTGTTGTTGTTGAGAGATATATGGCGGCTGACTTGTCATCAATTGCTACTGGAATCTGGGAAATACATTGAAGAGCTGACCATTCCTCCAATTGGTGAGTTGACATTCGTCAACAATATAGGACATTTCACATTTCCTGAATAGTATACTTACCGAATTGTTTTTTTTTGTAATTTTTGGCTTTACAACTGCACAAGCTTTTACAGACAGCCGGGACAGATAAAATGAGATATATTGAGCCCTTGCAATTTGGTCATTACAAGGGTCTGAGTCTTCTTGTTGAGATGATGTTCCTTATCTCTTTGTCAATTCCATAGAACACAGTTGCAGCCGTGAGTGATGTCTGATTGTGAATCAGGTTGTTTCTCTGCTTCCATTGATGGTATAATATATGAACCACTATCTTCCTTAGAGTAGGTAGCTTATTCGATGATGTATCTCTGATCCAAGACAAGAGCTCTGCCCAGTTGGTGAACATTGTGTGTGGCGGCCTGCATCTGAGAAGTACCTCCCTCCAAATCTCTTGACTGTACTCGCAAGAGAGCAGTAGATGATCTCTGGTTTCGTCCAAACGGGAACAGAACGGGCATGTGGGTGAGACTGGTAAGCCCCATTCTGCTAGTCTTGATCTCGTTGGGAGCTTGTCGTTTTGTTTCCTTAATCTCAAACGTTTTTATTGATAAATTTGAAATTCAGAAATATTCTAGAGAAAAAGATTAGGATAGCACCAAACCAAGTTTTTGTTCATAAACTAGCACTCAAGGCTCAAAGTCACAAAAATAAGTTTCATTAAAGAGGTAAATATACACTTATACCCTTTGGATTAATTAATTCAAACTTTAGGGTTTAGAGTTAAGGGATGGAGTTTTGGAATTAGGGTTTAAAATTTTATAAAATAAAAAAAAAATAATACTAAAAAATTTAAAATAAAATTTAAAAACAGTTTCAAAAGTATTTTTGAATTATAAAAGAAAATGTGAAAAAATCAAAAAAAATATTTCAAAAAAATTATAAAAATTTCGAATCTGAAACTATAAAAAAATTTCTTTTTTTTTTATTTTAATTTTATTTGTTTTTATTTATTTTTGTTTATTTAATTTTAAATCAAGAGTATTAGAGATATTTTACCCTTTAATGAATGTCATTTTTGTAACTTTCTTTTTCTAGTAACATTTTTGAGACAAAAACTCAAAAGGTGCTATTATTGACAATTGCCCAATATTCTATCAAAAATTAGAAATTTGATAAACTAAAATGCATAAAGCGATAGATAAAATAAAACTTAATACCCACTCATTGACACCGGGAGTTTCATCATTCATTCAGTACTTTACTTTTTGCAGTGTGAGTGGAACAAATGACATATCATTATATCTAGGCCTAATTATATCAGGTCTCTAGATACATGTAAGCAGCGACAGAGTAAAAAGTAGTTATAACACCTTTTTGTACCGTGATTGTGTTACCGCCGCACTGAAAGCAGTACAAACATGCATTGATCATGTATCAATGAAAAAAAAATTAGAATAGAAAAAAACACATCACATTTGTGATTTGAGTTTTAATACATTATACTGGGCTTGGGCTTAATTAATGCCCAAAAAAACTGTCTACGTTGGGTTATTATTTTTTCTTTTCATTTAATAAGATAGCATGACCTTACAAAAATCATGAAAACACAAAACTAGGACCGTTAGGAAGATCGAACACACAACTCCACTAAGGAAGATTAAAAAGGAGACTGTAATTTGACAGCTAAATAAATTGGCGAAGACAATGATATTTGTTGCGTTCTCAAGACAACATACAACCGAAGCAAAGAGTAATATAATGCTTGTATCAACTTATTCATTTTTTATCAGAGTTTAGATTGAATACACAAAAGGATTTGAGATTGCTTAGTGAAAGCGCTTTTCTTCACCTCCGCAGCTTAAATGATGTCGATAAACTCAGGATGCAAAAGCAACAGTGAAAGAAGACACATTAGGTAATGGTATTGATTGAAACAAACTAAGAGATCAGAACATAATATATGTACCTTTAGAGAAGGACCACCGACCAAGAAACCATCCACATCGGTCTGACCATCTAGCTCCTGACAATTACCACTATTCACGGATCCTGATAATTTATTTGCATAATCAAGCTAAGTATCAAAAAAACTTTATGATGCCATTTAGATCAAATAAAAGTACTATTTACCTCCATAAATGATGTGGGTTGTAGCAGCGACATCCTCACCCACGTTCTTTGCAAGCCATTTCCTTAGCTCATCATGTACATAAGGAGGGAGAGAGAGAGAGAGAGAGAGAGAGAGAGAGAGAGAGAGAGAGAGAGAGAGAGAGAGAGAGAGAGAGAGAGGAGAGAGAGAGAGATAGAGGAGAGGGGGGAGAGAGAGAGAGAGAGCGAGAGAGAGGAGAGAGAGAGAGAGTCTTGGTTTTCATACAGATAGAGCAATAACGCTTCACTGCTCACACACATAGAGAATACGATTAACTTACTTCGTGAGCTTGAGCTGGGGTAGCTTCCGGTTCAAATGGTCAGCGTGGCTCTGTCCTAGTCTATGACAACATTTGACCATTTCGACAACCGATCTGCCATTAGACCAACATCTGCCATCCAACAAAGAGAAGGTCTTTGTAAGAAAATGGGCAGTAAAATATTTATTTGGAAATAAATATTAACAAAGTATAGTAAATGCAATGTATGGATAAGTTAACAGAAAAGACTAGGATAGCACCAAACCAAGTTTTTGTTCCCAAAGTAGCACTCAAGGCTCAAAGTCACAAAAATAGGTTTCATTAAAGAGGTAAATATACACTTATACCCTTTGGGTTAATTAATCCAAACCTTAGGGTTTAGAGTTAAGAGATGGGGTTTTGGAATTAGGGTTTAAAATTTTATGAAAAATAAATACTAAAATAAAAAATAAAAATTTTAAAATCAGTTTCAAAAGTATTTTTAAATTATAAAAAGAAAATTTGAAAAAAAAATAAAATAAAAATTCGAAAAAAAAAATTTCAAAAAAAAATTATAAAAATTTCGAATCTGAAAGCATATAATCTGAAACTATAAATTTTTTTTTTTTTTTTCATTTTTTTTATTTTTATTTTATTTTATTTTATTTATTTTTATTTATTTTTGTTTGTTTATTTAATTTTAAACCAAGGGTATTAGAGATATTTTACCCTTTAATGAATGTCATTTTTGTGACTTTCTCCTTCTAGTGCTATTTTTGAGATATAAACTTCAAAAGGTGCTATTATTGACAATTGCCCATAAGTTAAAGTCACCATGTATTGCCTTACTAAAGTAGCTATGCACGTAGAGCGAGTAGAAACGAGAACTAATATCATGATAACAGGCTCACAGTGTCAAAGAGAACAAACTAAAACAGCAAAAAGAGATAAAAGTGTTTGACAATATACATACCAGCAATAGCTTTAGTCTGGGCAGCCACAACATCCATGGTCGACCCAGCCTCTCGCTGCTCAAGAGTCTCACCAACACAAGCAATCACTTTCAAACCCTGAGCAAGTGCATAGGCAACCTTGTCTCCGAAGAACTACATTTGTAGGATTGAGGTCAATTATCAAAATCATAGCTCTCAAATCCAAATGGTAGAGACATGAATGAAAGGTCACCAACCTCGTTTGATTCATTGAGGAGTGCCCTCCTTTCAGAGTGACCAAGGATAAACCATGGCATGTCCAAGTTCACAAGCATCTCCGCACGGAATACACACAAGTCACAGAATTCATAAGAAGCATGATATAATATGAAACAAGTCCATTGGTTGAACAATATGTTGTGACAATGCCTCTTGTGCCTAACTTCATAGAGTTGGTTCTGTTTCTTCCATTTAAAAGTATCCTTTGGACAGTACTATGATTGCTGAAAACTATATTGTTGTGACTATTTCAAATACAGTAAAAATTCTATAAATTAATACTCGTTAAATTAATAAACACTATAAATTAATAAATTTTTTTGGTCCCGAGATAGGTCAGTTCAGAATACATACAAATCGATAAAATAATAAGATAATATTTTTTACAAAGTCCTATGTAAATATATGATCCCATAAAAATCATAAGTTAATAATCTATATATATAATGTTTTATATAAAGGGATAATTTGCAAAATACCCTATTTAAGATTTGAAATTTGAAAAATACATTGTCTCTATTTTTTTTTGAAAACTACACTTTCATTAATGTGAATTTACCTTTTTACCCCATTTTGATATTTCAATAATTAATATATAAATTTGAAATTATATATTATTTATGTTTAGGATAAATATGTGTTTAAGATAAATATATTTTTAAGATAATTATCATGAAGTTTATATAGATTTTAATTTATTTTGTTAACTTTATATAAACACAAGTCAAGTCTCATTCTATACAAATTTCATTATTTCTTGAAGCAGAGACCAAGTTAATTCTTCTAATATGATATTCACATATGTGTTTATTTTGTTTTACTTTGAATATGAACACTAATTATCATTCATCGCTTTGGCTTGTTATTCTTCTTTTTAATGTGACATGAAAAACATGAACTCAGATCCAAGTAAATTTGCATGTAATCATCACTACCCTAGTTACTTGCTTATCAAGTTATCTGTTTGGGGGAAAACTCTTATGGACAGAGAAAGCAGAGGATGAATATTAGAGATGATTGACGATGATAATATTGTAGATGGGTTCAAGAGAGGGAGAGAATCTCATAGTTTCCATCCACATCAATCATTTTCTCAGGAATGAAGACAAGAACCCCGAAGCTAAACCAAAAGTTTCGAAGGATGAACAAAGGATGATGATGACTAAAACTAAACTATTGGTTTTACCAAAAAAAAGGTAGAAATAGCGAACATACATAGTAGATGTTTATATATATATATATATATTTATATAGATGGATACGCTTCTTGTATAGTTCATCAAGTTTTTGATCAACTGCATCGTGTACTGCAAGAAAGCTCTAGCCAGCGCTGAATCTAAATGAAAACGAAAAAAGCAGACATGTTTTTTTCTTATCATGGTTTCACATTCTTAGTTTCACAAACAAACATAGTGGAAGAATAAAAAGAGAAGCAGACCTAGACACTGAAATCTGATCATGAATCAACAAACCACTGAGATGAGAAAAAAAATCTGTAAAACTAAGAAAGAAAAGATCAGAAGAAATGGAGGAGGAAGGAAAAGGAGACGAGAAGACGAGACGCATCTTGCATTCTTTTATTTTTTTTCAAAATAATAATAATAAATTTAAGATATATTAAAAAGATATGAAAAAGATATTGTGTAGTATATTAAAAGATATTCTCTAACGATTTTTTTTTATAATTTTTTGAAAATTGTTTAATAGGAATTGAGAAATATTAAGATTGGGCAATTTGGTAAATTTATATATAAATAAGTGTATTTTTCAAAAAGCTTAAACAAGGGTGCATTTTTCAAATTATATTCTTATTGAAGTGCATTTATCCAAATTTTCCCTTATATAAATGCAAATTAAACATAATATTGTTGGTTTTATAATCACAATGAAATTATCTATATTTTTCTTTAAATTTTAATATATTTTGATAATATTTAGTAAAATTATATATAAAACCATATTTGAATTCTATGAAACATAAAATATACACCAAATAATATAATAAAAAATATGAAAACCTAATTGCTAAATTTAATTAATGAGTATACGATAAAATCAGATATTTTTATTTTATAAATAAAAATATTCAAAATAGAAAAAAAAGTAGAGTTTCTTGTATATCATAATATCCAAACAAATTGGTGATTATCTGTTACGGTGGAATCATACAAAATAAATAATTTATATTAGCGAAAATGGATTTGCATTGGAAAAAAACGATGGGTTAGAATGGAATCTTTGAGAGAATCCAACTTCTTCTGCCCCACATCGAACACACTTCGTGTCACATCGAATACCTTTGAATTCAAACTCATATTTCAGTCTTTTTCTGGATCAACATTCTTATAGATTCTTTGGTTGTGATTGGTGACTTCTGTATCGCGGAATTCAAAGCGGAATTTAGAAAACCACAGTGCATTCACCAATCAAGAATCTGGTGCATAAAAGCGTTTTTTATTTACTAAAAAAGTTAAATCCGCACACAGTTTCCAAAGCATCTAAATACTTGAGTTTAGTCACACACCTAAAACCATGTGGTCCGGCAAAAAACGCCTTTACACAGTAGTGACTTTTTTTTTCTGACTTTTTTTGTTTTAGTTAATATTTTTATTTATAGTATATATGTTAGTGATACGTGGAATAATCTGTATAAGTGTATCACTCTTCATTTTGTTGTATGTGAATTCTGAACCAAAGAGAAATTTGTTTTCTCTCGTACTTATCAAGCAACATACGTATTTTTAAGGTATGATTTGTAGTTTATAGAAATTATATAATATACATTAAATAATGTGATATAATATTGACATAATTAGCGTTAGTAAAATTGGTTCGTAATGATGTTAAATAATTATTGTAAACTGAAGTACTTACGCAGGTGATGAAATCAAATGTGTTAGTTTTTTTTTTTTAACACAATCAAATGTGTTAGTCATATTTATTAATATTAATAATATTTATGACAAGTGATCGGTAACTTTAAGCTATATAAATATTAGTCATTACATAAAAATGTAAATTATAGCTATTTCATATATTATTTTAATATATTCTATATTTTATATCATTATTATTTTACTTTAAAAAATTATCCAATACCGCAAATATATATCGTCACCAATCAAACAATATTCAGCACCGCTTTTTACTGAAAACCGCAGTTGTACCATACCGCCATTTCAATTCCGTACGAACCGCAATTGTGCCGTTCCGTACTTTAATTCTGTACCGCTTTTATTACTAATTCCGCCGTCACCAATCCGAGCCTTTGAAATAATATGAGCATTTAGAGATATCTTTCTCGGGAACACCGATAATTTCCTATCAATTTTGTATTTTGTTGAAAGCCAATTCAAATTTTTTTTGTTAGATTCTGTTAATATTTTTATTTTCTCTTGGATTTTATTTTTTAATTATAAAAAATTGTTTTATTAGGAATAGAGAGAACCAGTACTTTTTATGAGTAGCAGCACACTTTGAATTCTAGGTCCATCTTAGGTGCATAATACTTTTAATGGAGTATATTACATACCTTTGTTTTTGCATAATACGCTTAATGTAGTATGATTCTTTCTTTTTTTTGTTACAGGCGTACTGTAGATGATTAGGTCCCATATTGGATACATGTTCCTCTATTTGTTATTCATATTTTAGTGATCTATTTTGTCAAAGCCTCATTGGTCGACAAGATTATAAAAACTGTTTTACATATAGTTAATGTGTGAAAATATATTATTTTATATGAATAAATTCTAAATATAGATTTTGGTAAGACTTTTTAAAAAAAAAATTAGTTTTCTTGAACCACAAAATCTAATCAACTTATATGGGTTAATTATGAGGACAATTTTTTTAGCTTTTCTAATTTCTTTAATTTCTTACTTGAAATTAACTTGTTTTCTTCATAATACAAATATTTTGTTTTCCTAATCCATACATATTTTTGGATTGGTACAAATTATTTTTGCATTTTCATATTATATTAGAGATGTATCACAGTTCTATTTGGAAAGATCATTGGCCAAATTTCCTCAATATCTTTCCGAATAGAGATATGCCACGTTTCTAATATGTAAGGAACAAGTACATCTTGATTAGGATGTGAGAATAATATGCACATATAGCCATCTAAGCGTTCTTATTGTCAATTATCTTTAGGAACTAATCCCATCTCACTGATTAGGAATAAAATATTTTTTATTTTTTATTCTATTTAACAAAATGCTTTTAATTGTCAAGAAGATATTATAAAAAAGAAATAAACACATTAAGAAGACGATGTGCTTATGTTCTAAAATATTCTGTCTTCAAGTTCTAAAATGTAAGCTGCAGTGTCCTTTTTATTAACCCTTAAACGATGATAATGAATTTATGATAAAATGAAACTAAATTTTATAGTATTATCATATTTATACTTATCAAAATTCATTTTTATGCATTGAATATACTGTATTGGGATTTATTTATTTTATATGAACTTATTATTAAATTTAGATATATATAAAAAAAAAATTATTAGCATGGATCATTTTGTTGTAGAGATCTTTTCTCTGTATTTTAGTTTCTAAATTTTATAATAACTAGAAAGAAATAAATATTATAAGTAAATAAAATATATTACATAAAATCATCATATTCTATATATTCATTTCATGTACTTTCATTTTTATAAATAATTATAAGTAAATACAATTATATTACCTAGAATCATCTTAATTAATTAATCTTATTGAATTAAATTAATTTTATTTTAATAATTCAATTATAAAATAGGATAATATATCGTCTATGAATTTTGTTTAATAGATTATTAAAATTATTTAATTAAATAATTTTAAATATTTTGAGAACTTAAGATAGAAAAGCCGAAATTAGCACACAATTTGGATGAAACCATATAAAAATACTATTAAAACATCAAATATTATGTTTTTTTGAAAAATATGCACATAATCCATTTTTTATATGCTTGATAAGTAAATTATTATACCTTTGATTTTTACATATCTCGATTTTTAATAATTTTTATAATCACTAAATGCTCCAAATTTAATGTTTTGACATCTTATATTTGGTTATTTTAAAAATATTCTCTTTTATTTATATTTATATATATAATAAAAAGAAGACATATTTTAGCTCTCTATTTATTTAAACAATAATTTTATGTGATGTTTATTTTTATCAAAATAAATCAAAAGTTTTCCAAAGAACTTATTTTCAAATAGCGTATTAATAGTATAATACATAAATAATTGAGAAATAAAACTAAATTAGATAAAACTGTAAAGCTTAGTTTTAGAAATTAATTATGTTTTCAATCCCATTTTAGGCAGAACTGATCAACTAATTCTTTTATTCCAGTTTGATTTATTCAATTAATAAAATTAACGCAGATATATAGCTCAGAGGCTTAGAAAAAAATATCATTTATTTGCATCAAGCATCGTAAGACAAAAATAAATAATTAGCCTACTAAACATCATTAAAATTTTGTCTTTCATATTTTTTTTATTTTTTTTCGTATTAATAAAATACTAAAACATTTTATCAATTTTTCTAAAAAATTCACATCTTATGAAAAATTAATTTATTAATCAAATGGAATTTGATACATATTTTGTAAATATGTTTTGTTTTCTTGGCAAAACATTTGGCACAACTGTGTATTAAACATATGTTGTTCATCTTTCTTTTTTGCTTCATACATTACTTACAACAAATCTGAGACTATGGATACCTTAGATTCAAAGAATGTTGTTTTGAGTGTATATTAGATTCAAAATTTTGGAATTACAGAGTATTTAATATACAAGACACTGTATACAGAAACAAAAGATATGTAAACTAAAATAACATATGAAAAACTCAAACACTGTAATCAAATTAATATAACTTTATATTACTAACATGTAAATCCCCTGTTTCTTTTATAAATTATTTATAGAATTTTGAATTTAATAACTATATGTATCATGTGCTAATAAATTTAGAGATGTACTTTGAATATTCAAATTTTGGTATTATTAAATTTGAAATGGTTATTTTTAAATAACTCAACCAACACGCTAAATATATCGCTAAATTATATACAGTAAAAATCTATATATAATTTAATATATTGGGAGTATAGAACTTTATTAATTTATAGGATTCTTTTTTTTAGATTTATATCTTTTAGAATATATTTTTTCCATAATAAGAAAAAAAAACATTTTATTTCACTGTTTATATATTCATTAAATTTTATACATTCAACTTGCATATCTTTTTATTATATTATTTGATGTATATGAGATATGTATCATGCAATTTAAATGTGTTTTAAATTTAGTTCTTAGATATTATCAAAATAATAAGAAATCTTAAGAAAAATAGAAATAAAATCCACTATAACATAAACAAATAATACAATATATCATTTCTACTTATATAAACTATATATATATATATATAATTTATTAATTTATTATTTTAGTGGGATTATTTATTTACATGGGATCTTCAAAAAAAATGTTATCTTTTTTTTATTGATTTGTGTTATATTTTGCACCGGTCAACCGATAAAATTTATTAATATAGTCGTTATTAATTTATAGATTTGTTACTGTATATAGTTACATGAAAACTCTAGATTTGTAAAATTCAATTAATAAATAAATCATCTGAACTATGTTATAATCATTCTTTCATTTCAACCCAATTTTTTTTTGAAGTTTAATTTATGATGAAAATCCGGTATCATACTCCAACATTTGCTTGTTAACACCTCATTAGCTCATTTTGATTTAATCATAGCTAGTCAATATATTTTAATTGTTAACTAGCGCGCAGGTTTTTGTTCTTGATAATTATATATTTTAACTCATGGAAATCACATAAGTTAAATTGTTTATACTTATTATATTATAGATTTGATGTTATTCATGTTTGACATTGAGATTGTCTTTTTCTTTTCTTGTGCTTTTATTTAATTTATTTGGTAAAATAAACAGTAAAGTGTTAAAGGTTTAAGTATACTTGTGGGTTTTAGTAAATTATATTATAAATATTTTCTTTTAAAGTTGAATATATTGTTCAAAATTTTTATTGAGTTTTTTTAAATAAATACATTATTTAGATAAAAAAAATGAAACCAAGTTACAAAAAGAACATTCAAAATATGAAGAGAATTAATGTCAAAAATAAAAATAAGAACAGATTTTAAAATTTTTATTTGCAAACTTAATTTATATTATTAATTGGGCCATTTTTTATGATTTTAAAGTTCGTCCATCATAATTTACAATTACATAGTGGATATGAGCCCATAATTTACAATCACATAGTGGATATAAGCGCATAATTATCAATAAAAACCTTTTCCAATGATCCAAGTCCATATGTTATTTTTATTTTCCAAGAAAAAAAAAAACGCTTTTCCCATCTACCGACTTTTCTTATCCCATCAAAAGTTCTCTATTCTTATCTCTATCTTATCTCTTTCCCCGCAGACCGACTGCTTCTCACATTCTCTAAATCACTCTGTAAATCAGTTTAATCTATTGATACTTCTCTTTTGACACGATGTCGCGAGAGGTTTCGAGTTTTGCTTGAGTTTAGGTTTTAGGTTAATTAGGCCGCGGGCCAGAG
>NW_026014642.1:0-35000 GCF_020379485.1 Brassica napus
GTGCTGAGGACACAACAACAGACACATAGGACAGCCACAGACGTCCTGTGTGTTGCGGGACGGACACCCACAGCGTTCCAGGTGTGTGCTGATGACGAACACCCAAGACGTACTGCTGTGTATTGAACAGAACAAGTCAACGTGGGCCAAAATCACCCGAACAATCCACGGGAGGGTCAGCGTGCTGAGTCCAAGGACCAACGTGCTGATATGTGTACTGATGGACAGCCACAGACGTCATGTGTGTGCTGACGACACACACGGACACACGGGACAGCCACGGACGTCCTGTGTGTGATGACGGACACCCACAGACGTCCTGTTGTGTACTGAACAGATGTATCCCACGTGGGCCAAAATCACCCGAACAGTCACGGGAGGGAGTGGAGGGCCAGCGTGCTGAGTCCAAGGACAATGTGCTGATATGGTGTACAAGGGACAGCCACGACGTCCCACACAACGGACACCACAGACGTTCCTTGTGTGTGCTGCGGACACACACAGACGTCCTGTGTGTGCTGACGGACAGCCACAGAAGTCCGGTGTGTGCTGCGGACAACCACAAGACGTCCTGTGTGTACCTAACAGACAGCCCACGTGGGCCAAAATCACCGAACAGTCCACGGAAGGGTCAGCGTGCTGAGTCCCAAGGACCAACGTGCTGATATGTGTACTGATGGACAGCCACAGACGTCCAGTGTGTGCTGACGGACACACACAGACACAAATGGACAGCCACAGACGTCATGAGTGTGCTGACGGACACCCACAGACGTCCTGGTGTGCTGACAAAACACCACAGACGTACTGTGTGACCGAACAGACAGTCAACGTGGGCCAAAATCACCCGAACAGTCCACGGGAAGGTCCAGCGTGCTGAGTCCAAGGACCAGCGCGCTGATATGTGTACTGATGACAGTCACAGACGTCCTGTGTGTGCTGACGGACACACACGGACAGCCACAGACAGCCACTGACGTCCTGTGTGTGCTGACGGACACACACAGACGTCCTGTGTGTGTGACGACACCACAGACGTCCTGTGTGTACTGAACAGACAGCCCACGTGGGCCAAAATCACCCGAACAGTCCACGGGAAGGGTCAGCGTGCTGAGTGCAAGGACCAACGTGCTGATAGTGTACTGATGGACAGCCACAGACGTCCTGTGTGTGCTGACGGACACACACAGACACATACGGACAGCCACAGTCGTCATGCGTGTGCTGACAGACACCCACAGACGTCCTGTGTGTGCTGACGAACACCCACAGACGTACTGTTTGTACCGAACAGACAGTCAACGTGGGCCAAAATCACACGAACAGTCCACGGGAAGGTCCAGCGTGCTGAGTCCAAGGACCAGCGCGCTGATATGTGTACTGATGGACAGTCACAGACGTCCTGTGTGTGCTGATGGACACACACGGACACACACGGACAGCCACGGACGTCCTGTGTGTGCTAACGGACACACACAGACGTCCTGTGTGTGTGACGGACACCACAGACGTCTATGTGTACGAACAGACAGCCCACGTGGGCCAAAATCACCCGAACAGTCCACGGGAAGGGCCAGCGTGCTGAGTCCAAGGACCAGCGTGCTGATATGTGTACTGGTGGACAGCCACGGATACACACGGACACACACGGACACAACGGTCAGCCACGGACGTCCTGTGTGTGTGCTGACGGACAGCCACAGACGTCCTGTGTGTCCTGGCGGACACCCACAGACGTCCTGTGTGTGCTGAACAGACAGCCCACGTGGGCCAAAATCACCCGAACAGTCCACGGGAAGGGTCAGCGTGCTGAGTCCAAGGACCAACGTGCTGATATGTTACTGATGGACAGCCACGGACGTCCTGTGTGTGCTGACGGACACACACGGACACACAGGAACAGCCACGAACGTCCTGTGTGTGCTGACGGACACCCACAGACGTCATGTGTGTACTGAACAGATACCCATGTGGGCCAAAATCACCCAAATAGTTCACGGGAAGGGCCAGCGTGCTGAGTCCAAGGACCAATGTGCTGATATGTGTACTGATGGACAGCCACAGACGTCCACACACGGACACACACGGACAGCCACGGACGTCTTGTGTGTGCTGCCAGACACACACGGACGTCCTGTGTGTGCTGACGGACAGCCACGGACGTCCTGTGTGTGCTGGTGGACAACCACAGACGTCCTGTGTGTACCTAACAGACAGCCCACGTGGGCCAAAATCACCCGAACAGTCCACGGGAAGGGTCAGCATGCTGAGTGCAAGGACCACGTGTTGATATGTGTACTGATGGACAGCCACAGACGTCCTGTGTGTGCTGACGGACACCACAGACACATACGGACAGCCACAGTCGTCATGCGTGTGCTGACGGACCCCACAGACGTCATGTGTGTGCTGACGAACACCCACAGACGTACTGTGTGTACCGAACAGACAGTCAAACGTGGGCCAAAATCACCCGAACAGTCCATGGAAGGTCCAGCATGCTGAGTCCAAGGACCAGCGCGCTTATATGTGTACTGATGGACAGTCACAGACGTCCTGTGTGTGCTGACGGACACACAGACACACACGGACAGCCACAGACGTCCTGTGTGTGCTGACGGACACACACAGACGTCCTGTGTGTGCTGACGGACATCCACAGACGTCTTGTGTGTACTGAACAGACAGCCCACGTGGGCCAAAATCACCCGAACAGTCCACGGGAAGGGCCAGCTTGCTGAGTCCAAGGACCAGCGTGCTGATGTGTGAACTGATGGACAGCCACGGTACACACGGACAGACACGGACACACACGGTCAGCCACGGACGTCCTGTGTGTGCTGACAGACAGCCACAGACGTCCTGTGTGTGCTGGCGGACACCACGGACGTCCTGTGTGTGCTGAACAGACAGCCCACGTGGGCCAAAATCACCCGAACAGTCCACGGGAAGGGTCAGCGTGCTGAGTCCAAGGACCACGTGCTGATATGTGTACTGATGGACAGCCACGGACGTCCTGTGGTGCTGCGGACACCCACGGGACACACAGGAACAGCCACGAACGTCCTGTGTGTGCTGCCGGACACACACAGACGTCCTGTGTGTGCTGACGGACAGCCACGGACGTCCTGTGTGTGCTGGCGGACAACCACGACGTCCTGTGTGTACCTAACAGACAGCCACGTGGGCCAAAATCACCCGAACAGTCCACGGGAAGGGTCAGCGTGCTGAGTCCAAGGACCAACGTGCTGATATGTGTATTGACGGACAGCCACAGACGTCCTGTGTGTGCTGACGGACACACACAGACACATACGGACAGCCACAGACGTCATGCGTGTGCTGACGGACACCCACAGACGTCCTGTGTGTGCTGACGAACACCCACAGACGTACTGTGTGTACCGAACAGACAGTCAACATGGGCCAAAATCACCCGAACAGTCCACGGGAAGGGCCGGCGTGCTGAGTCCAAGGACCAGCGTGCTTATATGTGTACTGATGGACAGCCACAGACGTCCTGTGTGTGCTGACGGACACACACGGACACACACGGACAGTCACAGACGTCCTGTGTGTGCTGACGGACACACACGGACGTCCTATGTGTGCTGATGGACACCCACAGACGTCCTGTGTGTACTGAACAGACAGCCCACGTGGGCCGAAATCACCCGAACAGTCCACGGGAAGGGCCAGCGTGCTGATATGTGTACTGATGGACAGGCACGGATACACATGGACACTCACGGACACACACGGTCAGCCACGGACGTCCTGTGTGTGCTGACGGACAGCCACAGACGTCCTGTGTGTGCTGGCGGACACCCACGGACGTCCTGTGTGTGCTGAACAGACAGCCCACGTGGGCCAAAATCACCCGAACAGTCCATGGGAAGGGTCAGCGTGGTTAGTCCAAGGACCAACGTGCTGATATGTGTACTGATGGACAGCCACGGACGTCCTCTGTGTGCTGGCGGACAACCACAGACGTCCTGTGTGTACCTAACAGACTGCCACGTGGGCCAAAATCACCCGAACAGTCCATGGGAAGGGTCAGCGTGCTGAGTCCAAGGACCAACGTGCTGATATGTGTACTGATGGACAGCCACAGACATCCTGTTTGTGCTGACGGACACACACAGACACATACGGACAGCCACAGACGTCATCGTGTGCTGACGGACACCCACAGACGTCCTGTGTGTGCTGACGAACACCCACAGACGTACTGTGTGTACTGAACAGACAGTCAACGTGGGCCAAAATTACCCGAACAGTCCAGGGGAAGGGCCGGCGTGCTGAGTCCAAGGACCAGCGTGATGATATGTGTACTGATGGACAGCCACAGACGTCATGGTGTGCTAACGGACACACACGAACACACACAGACAGCCACAGACGTCCTGTGTGTGCTGACGGACACACACGGACGTCCTGTGTGTGCTGGCGGACAACCACAGACGTCCTGTGTGTACTGAACAGACAGCCCACGTGGGCCAAAATCACCCGAATAGTTCACGGGAAGGGCCAGCGTGCTGAGTCCAAGGACCAATGTGCTGATATGTGTACTGATGGACAGCCACGGACGTCCGTGTGTGCTGACGGACACACACGGACACACACGGACAGCCACAGACGTCATGTGTGTGCTGACGGACACACACGGACGTCCTGTGTGTGCAGACGGACACCCACAGACGTCCTGTGTGTACTGAATAGACAGCCCACGTGGGCCAAAATCACCCGAATAGTTCACGGGAAGGGCCAGCGTGCTGAGTCCAAGGACCAATGTGCTGATATGTGTACTGATGGACAGCCACAGACGTCCACGCACGGACACACACGGACAGCCACGGACGTCCTGTGTTTGCTGCTGGACACACACGGACGTCCTGTGTGTGCTGACGGACAGCCACGGACGTCCTGTGTGTGCTGGCGGACAACCACGGACGTCCTGTGTGTACCTAATAGACAGCCACGTGGGCCAAAATTACCCGAACAGTCCACGGGAAGGGTCAGCGTGCTGAGTGCAAGGACCAACGTGCTGATATGTGTACTGATGGACAGCCACAGACGTCCTGCGTGTGCTGACGGACACCCACAGACGTCCTGTGTGTGCTGACGAACACCCACAGACGTACTGTGTGTACCGAACAGACAGTCAACGTGGGCCAAAATCACACCCGAACAGTCCACGGGAAGGTCCAGCGTGCTGAGTCCAAGGACCAGCGCGCTGATATGTGTACTGATGGACAGTCACAGACGTCCTGTGTGTGCTGATGGACACACATGGACACACACGGACAGCCACGGACGTCCTGTGTGTGCTAATGGACACACACAGACGTCCTGTGTGTGCTGACGGACACCCACAGACTTCCTGTGTGTACTGAACAGACAGCCCACGTGGGCCAAAATCACCCGAACAGTCCACGGGAAGGGCCAGCGTGCTGAGTCCAAGGACCAGCGTGCTGATATGTGTACTGATGGACAGCCACAGATACACACGGACACACACGGTCAGCCACGGACGTCCTGTGTGTGCTGACGGACAGCCACAGACGTCTTGTGTGTGCTGGCGGACACCCACGGACGTCCTGTGTGTGCTGAACAGACAGCTCACGTGGGCCAAAATCACCCGAACAGTCCACGGGAAGGGTCAGCGTGCTGAGTCCAAGCACCAACGTGCTGATATGTGGACTGATGGATTGCCACGGACGTCCTGTGTGTGCTGACGGACACACAAGGACACACAGGAACAGCCACAAATGTCCTGTGTGTGCTGACGGACACCCACAGACGTCCTGTGTGTACTGAACAGATAGCCCACGTGGGCCAAAATCACCCGAATAGTTCACGGGAAGGGCCAGCGTGCTGAGTCAAAGGACCAATGTGCTGATATGTGTACTGATGGACAGCCACAGACGTCCACACACGGACACACATGGACAGCCACAGACGTTGTGTGTGCTGCCGGACACACACGGACGTCCTGTGTGTGCTGACGGACAGCCACAGACGTCTGTGGTTGTCCGACGTCCTGTGTGTGCTGGCTGACAACCACGGACGTCCTGTGTGTACCTAACAGACAGCCCACGTGGGCCAAAATCACCCGAACTGATGTGGTCATCAGATCAGCAACTGAACCGGAGGTCAACCCAAAGCCCTACTCAACCAGCCAAGGCGCAAACCAAGACATACGTGCACTAAAAATGCCATATCTTACAAACAAGGAGGGTTTAAATCACGAGGCTAATTTATATGGATTCTACACTCAAGAAGGAGTCCAGGTCAATTGGAATTGGGCCAAAATATTCACAGAGCAAGAAGTTATGAATTTTACAACTCAGAGGTTTCTCAGCCCGTCCATCTGCGAGTATCCGACTTTAGAAGGAGATTTAAGCTCAAGTAAGGAGCGGCCTGAAGCAAAGCCCGTCATCAAATTCAAGAGCATTCTTTCAGCTTTCCAGAAAGCCAAAGATCAGGAGAAATGGACACGGAAATCAGAAGATATGTTCAATTTTCCAGAACCGGTCAAACCAGTGCTACACTCGCCTCAATTGGAAGCTAACCGGTTCAATCAGCTTCAAACCAGAAATTGGCGACCAGGAGACCATTTAAACCAATCAGGAGGTATTCCAGAAGTCCTTAGATGCACCAGAACCCAGGAGATCAGTCGGTTCAATGGAGAATCACTTAAATCAAACCGGAGCTATTTATGGAAAGATTGGACAATCTTTCGGTTTGATCCATTCCAAGCAATTCCAATCCACCAGGAGAACCAGACGACGTCCAGACTAAACCAAGACATCCAGGAGACATTATACAGGAGCCAGAAGAGTTCTACAACTTCATCCATGCACCAGCCCACATAGGAATAAGAAGATCCCTATTATCACCAAACTGCCTTATTTGGAGTCTCTTGCATTCAAACTCCAACAGCTCTTTTTCTACCAAGGCAAGGACGAGATCAGCATCTATCAGCATTCAAGAAGGTCCCAAGAAAGCTCTCTTATCCCCTTAAACCGTCCAGGTTCAAGAAGAATCAAGTTTCTCACTTGGAGCCAAAATCCCATAAAAGGCTCCAACGGCTAGTTCCGATTTTGTTAGTTTGCTTGATTTGTTTCCTTTCTTTTCTTCTTATGAACGTTAGAATTAGTTTCCAGAGCATTATATAAGCTCTTAGATAGTCATTGTAAAGAGGCACCCTAATCACCAAGTTAATAGAAAGTTTATTCAGTTTTATCAAAGTTGTTCTTTGTATAAAATATCGGTCTTTAGGATTCAAAGAGAGATTCTTTGTTGTCTTATTGATTTCGTGAGTCTAGTTTGTTTGTGCAAATCGAACAAGCTCAGTACACAGATTGAGAGAGTCAATCACTTCGATCCATCATTCCATCAGATTGAGAGATTCAATCAAACCTTCATCCGCAAATCCACTTCAGTTCATCTTCTAATCAAGTTTAAACCTTGGTTCCACCATTTTTATCAATTCGTGGGTTACCCCCTGTGCCTACAACATTTTTGGTATCAGAGCTCAAGCTCCTGACTAAGGTGATATCTATCCTTGCATCATATTTCATTTGCTTGCATTTGCTTTCATCATAAACCAAAAATCCATAAAAACTGTCTTCTTGTTTCAAGTTTTGTTTCTTCATATTTTTCTGTTCTTGCTGTTCATCATTCCTGTAAACCAGAAAAGAAAAAGAAAGAAGAAGTTTTAGGTAGTTTGATCCACGAAAATTCAAAAAAATTAGTGATAGTGTTTGCATTCATTAGTTTCCATAAAAGAAAACCCATAAAAATATCTGCCTTTAAGTTGTTTCCATTTTTTTCTTTGCATTGCATATCAAGTTTAAAAATCATCCTAGTCATTTTATTAGACCATTTTAGTTAAAGTATTTCGTGCATATCATATTGCTGCATTTAAAAAAAAAAAAATTATTGCATCATAGATTTATTCATTTTGGTTCATTATTTGCATAATTCTCGGTTTAGGGTAAATTGCATTGTTGCATTTGATTTATTTTGGTTCGACCAAAGCTTTCCATACATTCACTAGCTCTTTGAGATTGTTTTCAAGAAGCAATGGAAGAGGAGAGACACGGCCAAATCATGAAGACCAGACTGAACCAACACTTAGTAGCTACACAAGAGCTCGATGATAATATTGCTCAGTTGGGAAAAAGAAATAAGCCACAAGGCAGACGACCACCACATGGAGAAAGAAGATTTGGAGATGCACTAGATGCTGGCTATGTTGAGCCCAAGCCACCAGATCCTTCATGGATCACCAAACACCAAACTTCTTATACTCATGAATACTCAAATTATTCTTATCATGATTATAACTCTGCTGATGATGTTAATATTTATTCTTTTTCAGGAAGCAGTTGGTCAAGTGAGTATCTAACATGGGAAAGAACCATGGATGATTGGTTTAAATACTATGGCGTGCCAAAGAAGGAGAGGCTAGCTCATGCCATCAAGCAACTTTCCGGAAATGCTTACTCATGGTGGAAAAGAGTAGATAAGACACATGGTAAAAGTCCAGAAGAGGTTGTCACCAACTGGGAAGATCTTAAAGATGTTATGATCAGGAAGTATGTGACTACACTTCCCACGCAAGAAACCAGAAAAAAATACCCAAGGAGATTTTCAAATGGTGTGTCCAAAGAGGCAAAGAAAGTGGTGCCACAACAAGGCCATAGAAGCTTGATCTATCAAGACCAGATTCGGCCAAGCCAGATACCCACGGTTTTATATGATAAATACCAACCTTATGAGGTCCCAAAGTCCATGGAGAAGAACCTTTTCAGCCCAGACACATTGGCTAGATACAAAGAAAAATCAGACAAACCAATTCTTCAAGGAAAGGCCAAGGTAAGTCCTATACTTGATAAATTTGTTTATAAATCATCTCCCACTGGTATGAGTCACTTGTCTTTGTCCAAGAATGTTAAGACAGGTCCTGAGGTCCAGAAAGACACGAACTCAACATCCTTGTTGGAATCAAAAGCTGTCCATGACTTAAGGAATAAAGAGATTCCAAGCCCAAAGAAAGAAGAGACAACAAGCCAATGTAAGTCTTTTAACTCTGAAAATTTAAAAGATCAGACATGTTATAGATGTCATAAAAGAGGACACTTTGCTGTAGTTTGTCCAAGTAAACAAGTATTGACTGAGACATCACTAGAAAAGAAAACAGATTTATCTATAAAGAGTGATAGTTTTATTCTATCTGATTTATTAGCTCAAAATTCTTGTATGATGCACTTGTCTTTGTCAAAGGGTGATGTAACAGGAACTAAGGAGCAAGAATTTAAAGAAGAAGAACCACCAGGTGTGACTCTTGAGATGGACCAGAAGATTGTTCAAGAGACAATGCAGTCCATATTGCTTAAAGAAGCAAAACCAAAACAATGCCAAGGTAAGGCTTTAGAATCTCAAAAGAGAATGAAAGCTCACTTTCTCTATCTTGGTGCAGATTATACAGTTTCGAGGTCGAAACCTTGTCAAGAGGGAGGGGATGATGTGGTCATCAGATCAGCAACTGAACCGGAGGTCAACCCAAAGCCCTACTCAACCAGCCAAGGCGCAAACCAAGACATACGTGCACTAAAAATGCCATATCTTACAAACAAGGAGGGTTTAAATCACGAGGCTAATTTATATGGATTCTACACTCAAGAAGGAGTCCAGGTCAATTGGAATGGGCCAAAATATTCACAGAGCAAGAAGTTATGAATTTTACAAATCAGAGGTTTCTCAGCCCGTCCATCTGCGAGTATCCGACTTTAGAAGGAGATTTAAGCTCAAGTAAGGAGCGGCCTGAAGCAACGCCCGTCATCAAATTCAAGAGCATTCTTTCAGCTTTCCAGAAAGCCAAAGATCAGGAGAAATGGACACGGAAATCAGAAGATATGTTCAATTTTCCAGAACCGGTCAAACCAGTGCTACACTCGCCTCAATTGGAAGCTAACCGGTTCAATCAGCTTCAAACCAGAAATTGGCGACCAGGAGACCATTTAAACCAATCAGGAGGTATTCCAGAAGTCCTTAGATGCACCAGAACCCAGGAGATCAGTCGGTTCAATGGAGAATCACTTAAATCAAACCGGAGCTATTTATGGAAAGATTGGACAATCTTTCGGTTTGATCCATTCCAAGCAATTCCAATCCAACCAGGAGAACCAGACGACGTCCAGACTAAACCAAGACATCCAGGAGACATTATACAGGAGCCAGAAGAGTTCTACAACTTCATCCCATGCACCAGCCCACATAGGAATAAGAAGATCCCTATTATCACCAAACTGCCTTATTTGGAGTCTCTTGCATTCAAACTCCAACAGCTCTTTTTCTACCAAGGCAAGGACGAGATCAGCATCTATCAAGCATTCAAGAAGGTCCCAAGAAAGCTCTCTTATCCCTTAAACCGTCCAGGTTCAAGAAGAATCAAGTTTCTCACTGGAGCCAAAATCCCATAAAAGGCTCCAACGGCTAGTTTCCGATTTTGTTAGTTTGCTTGATTTGTTTCCTTTCTTTTCTTCTTATGAACGTTAGAATTAGTTTCCAGAGCATTATATAAGCTCTTAGATAGTCATTGTAAAGAGACACCCTTAATCACCAAGTTAATAGAAAGTTTATTCAGTTTTATCAAAGTTGTTCTTTGTATAAAATATCGGTCTTTAGGATTCAAAGAGAGATTCTTTGTTGTCTTATTGATTTCGTGAGTCTAGTTTGTTTGTGCAAATCGAACAAGCTCAGTACACAGATTGAGAGAGTCAATCACTTCGATCCATCATTCCATCAGATTGAGAGATTCAATCAAACCTTCATCCGCAAATCCACTTCAGTTCATCTTCTAATCAAGTTTAAACCTTGGTTCCACCATTTTTATCAATTCGTGGGTTACCCCCCCTGTGCCTACAACACGAACAGTCCACGGGAAGGGTCAGCGTGCTGAGTCCAAGGACCAACTTGCTGATATGTGTACTGATGGACAGCCACAGACGTCCTGTGTGTGCTGATGGACGCACACAGACACATACGGACAGCCACAGACGTCATGCGTGTGCTGACGGACACCCACAGACGTCCTGTGTGTGCTGACGAACACCCACAGACGTACTGTGTGTACCGAACAGACAGTCAACATTGGCCAAAATCACCCGAATAGTCCACGGGAAGGGCCGGCGTGCTGATATGTGTACTGATGGACAGCCACATACGTCCTGTGTGTGCTGACGGACACACACGGACACACAAGGACAGCCACAGACGTCCTGTGTGTGCTGACGGACACACACAGACGTCCTGTGTGTGCTGACGGACACCCACAGACGTCCTGTGAGTACTGAACAGACAGCCCACGTGGGCCAAAATAACCCGAACAGTCCACGGGAAGGGCCAGCGTGCTGAGTCCAAGGACCAGCGTGCTGATATGTGTACTGATGGACAGCCACAGACGTCATGTGTGTGCTGACGGACACACACGGACACACACGGACAGCCACGGACGTCCTGTGTGTGCTGACGGACACCCACAGACGTCCTGTGTGTACTGAACAGACAGCCCACGTGGGCCAAAATCACCCGAACAGTCCACGGGAAGGGCCAGCGTGCGGAGTCCAAGGACCAGCGTGCTGATATGTGTACTGATGGACAGCCACGGACGTAATGTGTGTGCTGACGGACACACACGGATACACACGGACACACACGGTCAGCCACGGATGTCATGTGTGTGCTGACGGACAGCCACAGACGTCCTGTGTGTGCTGGCGGACACCCACGGACGTCCTGTGTGTGCTGAACAGACAGCCCACGTGGGCCAAAATCACCCGAACAGTCCACGGGAAGGGTCAGCGTGCTGAGTCCAAGGACCAACGTGCTGATATGTGTACTGATGGACAGCCACGGACGTCCTGTGTGTGCTGACGGACACACACGGACACACAGGAACAGCCACGAACGTCCTGTGTGTGCTGACGGACACCCACAGACGTCCTGTGTGTACTGAACAGATAGCCCACGTGGGCCAAAATCACCCGAATAGTTCACGGGAAGGCCAAGCGTGCAGATATGTGTACTGATGGACAGTCACAGACGTCCTGTGTGTGCTGACGGACACACACGGACAGCCACGGACATCCTGTGTGTGCTGACGGACAAACACAGACGTCCTGTGTGTGCTGACGGACACCCACAGACGTCCTGTGTGTACTGAACAGACAGCCCACGTGGGCCGAAATCACCCGAACAGTCCACGGGAAGGGCCAGCGTGCTGAGTCCAAGGACCAGCGTGCTGAGATGTGTACTGATGGACAGCCACGGATACACACGGACACACACGGACACACACGGTCAGCCACGGACGTCCTGTGTGTGCTGACGGACAGCCACAGACGTCCTGTGTGTGCTGGCGGACACCCACGGACGTCCTGTGTGTGCTGAACAGACAGCCCACGTGGGCCAAAATCACCCGAACAGTCCACGGGAAGGGTCAGCGTGCTGAGTCCAAGGACCAACGTGCTGATATGTGTACTGATGGACAGCCACGGACGTCCTGTGTGTGCTGACGGACACACAGGAACAGCCACGAACGTCCTGTGTGAGCTGACGGACACCCACAGACGTCCTGTGTGTACTGAACAGATAGCCCACGTGGGCCAAAATCACCCGAATAGTTCACGGGAAGGGCCAGCGTGCTGTGTCCAAGGACCAACAGACGTTCACACACGGACAGCCACAGACGTCCACACACGAACACACACGGACAGCCACGGACGTCTTGTGTGTGCTGCCGGACACACACGGACGTCCTGTGTGTGCTGACGACAGCCACGGATGTCCTGTGTGTTCTGGCGGACAACCACGGACGACCTGTGTGTACCTAACAGACAGCCCACGTGGGCCAAAATCACCCAAACAGTCCACGGGAAGGGTCAGCGTGCTGAGTCCAAGGACCAACGTGCTGATATGTGTACTGATGGACAGCCACAGACGTCCTGTGTGTGCTGACGGACACACACAGACACATACGGACAGCCACAGACGTCATGCGTGTGCTGACGGACACCCACAGACATCCTGTGTGTGCTGACGAACACCCACAGATGTACTGTGTGTACCGAACAGACAGTCAACGTGGGCCAAAATCACCCGAACAGTCCAGGGGAAGGGCCGGCGTGCTGAGTCCAAGGACCAGCGTGCTGATATGTGTACTGATGGACAGCCACAGACGACCTGTGTGTGCTGACGAACACACACGGACACACACGGACAGCCACAGACGTCCTGTGTGTGCTGATGGACACACACGGACGTCCTGTGTGTGCTGGCGGACACCCACAGGCGTCCTGTGTGTACTGATTAGACAGCCTACGTGGGCCAAAATCACCCGAACAGTCCACGGGAAGGGCCAGCGTGCTGAGTCCAAGGACCAGCGTGCTGATATGTGTACTGATGGACAGCCATGGACGTCCTGTGTGTGCTGACGGACACACACGGACACACACGGACAGCCACGGACGTCCTGTGTGTGCTGACAGACAGCCACAGACAGCCACGGACGTCCTGTGTGTGCTGGCGGACACCCACAGGCGTCCTGTGTGTACTGAACAGACAGCCCACGTGGGCCAAAATCACCCGAACAGTCCACGGGAAGGGTCAGCGTGCTGAGTCCAAGGACCAACGTGCTGATATGTGTACTGATGGACAGCCACGAACGTCCTGTGTGTGCTGACAGACACACACAGACACACACGGACAGCCACGGACGTTCTGTGTGTGCTGACGGACACCCACGGACGTCCTGTGTGTACTGAACAGACAGCCCACATGGGCCAAAATCACCCGAATAGTTCACGGGATGGGCCAGCGTGCTGAGTCCAAGGACCAATGTGCTGATATGTGTACTGATGGACAGCCACGGACGTCCACACACGGAGACACACGGACAGCCATGGACGTCCTGTGTGTGCTGCCGGACACACACGGACGTCCTGTGTGTGCTGACGGACATCGAAGGATCAAAAAGCAACGTCGCGATGAACGCTTGGCCACGCTTTTCTGACACGTCTAGCTTCAAATTCTGAAGGTCTAAAGGATCGATAGGCCACGCTTTCACGGTTCGTATTCGTACTGAAAATCAGAATCAAACGAGCTTTTACCCTTTTGTTCCACACGAGATTTCTGTTCTCGTTGAGCTCATCTTAGGACACCTGCGTTATCTTTTAAGAGATGTGCTGCCCCAGCCAAACTCCCCACCTGACAATGTCCTCCACCCGGATTGACCCGCCGAAGCGAGTCTTGGGTCTAAAAGAAGGGGTTGTTACCCCGCCTCCGATTCACGGAGTAAATAAAATAACGTTAAAAGTAGTGACATTTCACTTGCGCCGGAACTCCCACTTATTCTACACCTCTGAAGTCATTTCACAAAGTCAGACTAGAGTCAAGCTCAACAGGGTCTTCTTTCCCCGCTGATTCTGCCAAGCCTGTTCCCTTGGCTATGGTTTCGCTGGATAGTAGACAGGGAGAGTGGGAATCTCGTTAATCCATTCATGCGCATCACTAATTAGATGACGAGGCATTTGGCTACCTTAAGAGAGTCATAGTTACTCCCGCCATTTACCCGCGCTTGGCTGAATTTAGACCAATATGTGCTAATATCAGTTGTGATGTGAAATCGCATGGCCTTAGTGCTGGCGACGCATCATTAGAATTTCTGCCCTATCAACTTTCGATGGTCCACACACACGCAGCCAGCTGATTCAGTCTCACGGTGAGTTTTGATAGTTAGGTCTAGGGATTAATTGTCTCGGTTATGTTATGTATATGTTGTACTAACAATGTCTGAATCCTTAGGCTGGGAAAAGCAAATCGGGAAAGACCCGAAGGAGTAAGAAAACGGCCGGTGAGTCAAGTCAAGCAGCCACGGACGGAGCTAATCTGTCCAGGTTACCAACCGAGCCGGCTGTAACTAACACCGGGGATGTGTTACCGACTGACCAGGCCAATCTTACGGGAACGGAACCAGAAGGTCAGCAACATCAGGAAAGTGACGAGGAAGTAGAATCCTCGAACGCTAACCGTGATGGTGACCAGCGTGAGCAAAGGGCCGAGGGAACGGCCAACGTGCCCGCAGCACTGTCCCGAGAGGACCTGTTAGAGGCCATGAAAGTAATGGGTAACCAGGTGGCGGCTATGACTCAGTTGTTCACTCCACTAGTGAATTCATCAGTTGGTCAAGCTACACCTGTAGCTACGGCTACACCTATTGCTACGAGTCCAGCTGTGGAAGCGGTTGAGGTGATCGAGATCGATCCACCGGAAAGGTCTATAAAGAAGGTTGACTAACTGAGTTTGCTTCAAAATCTATCCAGATTGGGTACGAAGCAATTCTCAGGTAGCACCGACCCTGTTGTGGCAGATGAGTGGAGGAGTAGGCTGGTCCGAAACTTCCAATCAACTCGCTGTCCAGAGGATTACAGGCGAGACATTGCGGTTCACTTCCTGGAAGGGGAAGCGCATAATTGATGGCTTGTAGTGGACAAGCGCAGCAATGGAAGTCTCACAAGTTTTGCAGATTTTGAAGTTGAATTCAACCGCAAATACTTTCCTGCTGAGGCTTGGGATCGTCTGGAAGCTAAGTTTCTAGATTTGGTCCAAAACCGCAGGACCGTACGGGAGTTTGAAGAAGATTTCAACCAACTCAGATGGTTCGTTGGAAGAGAGCTGGAGGACGTGTAAGACCCGATCCTGGATTCCTCAATCCAACCAGACCGCGGCCTCACCAAACAATGCAACCAATTCCATCTTTCATATTCAAGTTCAAGTGTTAAATAATTCTAAGTCTTTTTCAGAGTTTTGAGGTTCCAACATTCACACTTAAACAATCAAGCAACAACTAATGCAAATAGATATTTCATAGATATTAACCAAGGTTCATACATCATTCATCATCCTAATAAATAGATTACACACTAGAATCGCATAAGTTCACAAGTTGCACAATAGGCTACAATAATCACACAATTTTCAGAATCAACCCAATCACCACACATCTTCCCATGACCGCGGTCCTCATGGTGCTTTTCCCTTACCACGGTCCATTTCTGGTCCTGGATCCAACACAAACAAACACACAATCACAAGGTTAGATTACAAAACAAGAATCAAATCACATTGCATGGTCGGATCCAATCTAGTCAAGAACAATCATCAAAAATGTCAAATCTGACCCCTTTAAAAAGAGATCCAAATACCAAATAAAATTCATGAAAACTCATGATAATTCAGAAGAAAAATATTCCCATAATCAGATTCAAAAGAATCGGCTCAGATCATAGTGATCTCGGCCATGAACAGCCCACACAAGAACAAGGGACTTTCATGGGAATTTGATCAGGCCAAGGCCTTAGGATCAATGAATCCTTTCCTGTAACAATATAAAACATTCCATAGCACAACATATATGAAGAAACAGAGTAGAAGAAGTCAGAGTAAGGAGTGACCAATCGATCCAAACCGGCCAGGCTCACACGGCCATCACCCGCGGCCTTATCCGGTTACTCTTGGCCACACCTCTCACCTTAGGAGTTCGGTCTCCAGGGGCGACTTCCTTCTCTTTCTCTTTTGCCTTCTCCTTGTCTTTCTGTCTCAAATCCATCCTCTTGATCACACGCCCAAACACACCAGGAACACTCAAGAACAATCTCTTGGATCAAATCGGCCGATCCAAGGTTTGTGTCTCTCTTTCTCTCTTGAATTTTCTCTGTGTTTCTCTCTGTGTGGAATGAGTAAAAACCGACCAGAATGATCAGAAATGAGAGAGAGAGGACGATTTAAACTGTCCCCAACCGCCTGGGCGAACAGTTACCAAAATCCCATCCCTTCTTCCCAAAACCGTCCGATAACCGTCCCATAACCGCCCCTTGGCGGTTTCTCCCCTTTTCTTCCTTTGGCAAATCGATCACTGAGCCTCAGCTCACACTCTGGGAGCTTGCCCGCTCCCTGTCCCAAGCCTAAGACCCATTTGGTCGAACCGTCCTGCACCCGGACCATCGGCTCGCCCAGTAACCGTCCCGGACTCGCCCACACTGATCCGAACCAGAACGCACCGTTCACTGGATTGAGCTGACCTCCAGCTGTTCCCAGCTGATTGAGCTAGCCCACCAGCTCCTGTGAGCTGAACAGATCATGGTGAACTGAATACCAGCTGAACCGAGCTGATTGAACTCAAACCAACACTCGTCCAGCTGCCTAAACACTCACCCAGCTCCTTTACCCTTGTTTCCATCGTATCCTGGTTAAGTCTCAGCTGACTGATGCCCTTAACCTTCATTCAGGGCCATGATACGCTTGTCTCAAGGTCTAATGACCTGACTGGTGCGTCTCCCCGCACCATGGCCCGTCCGGCCGATCCTATCTAGGATCGGGGACATGACAAGTCTCCCCCACTAACTTGGGATTCGTCCTCGAATCCATGTTAAGTGTTTCATCAGGAAGGAATTGTCTGTACCACTCCGGATACATAGTTTTCATCTTTGCTTCTGTTTCCCAAGTGATGAGGTCTTTACCATTGTAATCCCACACCACTTTGATCATGGGAACTGTCTTCTTTCTCATAGCTTTCTTTGACCGATCCACAATCCGAACCGGCAAGGTTTCCAAAGTCAGGTCCTTACCAAGGTCAGCAGGAACCTCGGGCAAGACAATGTCTTGTTCAGACAAGCATTTCCGGAGTTGGGATACATGGAACACATTGTGGTATGCATCCATTGCTGATGGCAAGTCCAACTTGTATGCCACTGCACCCACTCTCTCTATGATCCTGAATGGACCCAAGTACCTAGGGTCCAGTTTCTTTCGTCCAGAAATCCTGGTCCTACCCTTAAAGGTAATCATCTTGAGATACACCAGGTCATTGACCTCAAACTCAAGATGTTTCCTACGCTTGTCTGCATAGCTCTTTTGGCGGTCCTGCGCCTCTTTCATCTTCTCTTTGACCATCCTGATCTTCTCAGTGGTCTGTTCTACAATCTCAGGACCCAACATGCTACGCTCCCCCACTTGGGTCCAGCATAGGGGTGTCCTGCACGGCCTACCATACAAAGCCTCATATGGCGACATACCAATGCTTGTATGGAAGCTGTTATTATAAGCAAACTCCACTAAGGGTAAGTGTTTTTCCCAAGACTCTCCCCAGTCTAACACACATGCCCTTAGCATATCCTCTAAGGTTTGGATTGTCCTTTCAGACTGCCCATCCGTTTGAGGATGATAAGATGTGCTCATATTCACTCTGGCTCCCAAGGCCTTTTGGAAAACCTGCCAGAAATAAGATGTAAATCTTGGATCCCTGTCCGAGACAATGCTTGCTGGAACACCATGCAACCTCACTATCTCGTCTAGGTACACTTGCACTATCCTGTCGACCCCATCCCCTTTCTTGATGGGTAGGAAATGAGCCGACTTGGTCAGCCGATCAACCACAACCCATACCGCATCTTTCTTATTCCTGGTCGTGGGAAATCCAGTCACAAAATCCATTGTGATGTGATCCCATTTCCATTCTGGTATGGGTAGGTTCTTAAGTAGACCACTGGGAACCTGATGTTCTGCCTTCACCAGTTGACAAGTGGGACACTTAGCCACCCACTCTGCAACATCAGATTTCATCCTCACCCAATGGTAGTACCTTTTCAGATCCCTATACATTTTGTTCAGTCCAGGATGAACTGAAAACTTGGACTTATGAGCCTGTCTCATAATCTCTTCTTTGAGTTCCTTATCATTAGGAACACTGACCCTACCATTGACCAAGATGGTACCATTGTCAGTTGTCTGGTACTCAGTCTTGTCATTGGCGGCTACCTTCTTTAGATTTTCATCCAGGCCCTGAGCTTGCCTGATCCTGGTCAGGAGATCGGCCTGGTTCACCGCCTCCAACCCCAGTGGCTCATCTGAACCAACCAAGGTATTGAGGTTCAAGGACCTGATCATCCCTTCCAGTTCATCCGCCTCCCTCTCAGATGACACTTCAGCCCTTCTGCGGCTCAAAGCATCAGCCACTAGGTTAGCTTTCCCAGGATGATAAACTATGTCCAGATCATAATCTGCAACAAACTCCATCCATCTCCTCTGCCTTAAGTTTAACTCAGGCTGAGTGAATATGTACTTCAAGCTCTTATGGTCTGTGAGTATTTGCACCCTGGCACCATAAAGATATGATCTCCATATCTTTAATGCAAATACTACTGCAGCCATCTCCAAATCATGGGTTGGATAGTTACCCTCATGCTTCCTTAGCTGCCGGGAAGCATAGGCTATCACCTTCCCATGTTGTGTCAAAACACAACCAAGACCAGTTATGGATGCATCCGTATACACCACATAAGGCTGATCAGCCTCAGGCAACACCAGGACAGGTGCATTAGTCAACATGTTCTTGAGTGCTGCAAAACTTTTCGCACACTCCTCAGACCATGTGAACCTCACGTCCTTGCCTGTCAGCTTAGTCATAGGTTGAGCTATGCTCGAGAACCCCTTGACATATTTCCGGTAATAACCAGCCAACCCTAAGAAGCTTCTCACTTCCGTAGCATTCTTTGGCTGTGGCCATTCCTGGATACATTTGATCTTATCTTGATCCACTGAGACTCCTTTATCAGACACCACATGCCCAAGGAACCCAATGCTCTTCTGCCAGAAGCTACACTTGCTTAGCTTAGCAAAGAGCTTCTGTTCTCTCAGGCGGCCCAACACCGCCCTAAGGTGTCTTTCATGGTCCTCCTTTGTCTTGGAATACACGAGTATATCATCAATGAAGATAATCACAAACTCGTCCAAGTATTCCCTGAAGATGCCGTTCATCATCTTCATGAATGCAGCAGGTGCATTGGTCAGTCCGAACGGCATGACCACAAACTCATAGTGACCATACCTAGTTCGGAACGCTGTCTTCCTCACATCACCTGGTGCAATGGGGATCTGATGATACCCAGAGGCCAGGTCAATCTTGGAGAACCACTTGGCTCCACGGAGTTGGTCCAACAACACATCAATCCTGGGTAAAGGGTACTTGTTCTTCACAGTCACCCTGTTCAAACCCCTATAATCAATGCACAACCTAAAGCTACCATCCTTTTTCTTAACAAATAGGACTGGTGCTCCCCAAGGTGATACACTAGGGCGTATGAACCCCTTCTCAAGCAACTCCTCAAGTTGCTTCTTCAGCTCTGCCATCTCAGCTGGTGCCATTCTATATGGACTTTTGATAATGGGGCCGTTCCAGGTTCCAATTCAATGATGAATGGGTCAGCCCTATCAGGGGGAATGCCCTGTAGTGCCCCAAACACATCCTGAAATTCTCGAACCAGCGGTATACCCTCTGGGTCACAGGCCCCTACAACCTCATCAGTGTAAATGAGCCAAAAAGGCCTCACAACCATTTCCAAGCATCCGTTCTACTTGGACTGCTGAAACCACCATACTACAAGAGGTTGGCTTGATTCCTTGGTACTTGATCGGGGGTCCAAACTCATTCTCAAGTTGCACCCTTCCCCGGTGACAATCTAGAGTTGCCCGATACTTTCCCAACTAGTCCATGCCCAAGATCACTTCATGATGCTTGAGGGGGACAACAATCAGATCTATAGGCATCGGCCTATCCAAGATCACCACAGGGATGTCCTTAACCAGACCGAGTGAGTTCATAACTTGCCCTCCGGCCGCACTCACTCGTTCAGGACCATCCCATGCTCCATACTGGAACAAACCTTTTCCTATCACACTTGGACTCACAAAACTATGTGTAGCTCCAGTATCAAATAATGTGTGTGTTTCCACACCACCAATACTTAAGGTCCCTACACAAGACCCATCAAAGTATATCTATCCATCCTAGGTTCCATACCATGCAATTCTACTGGAATTGTAAAAGTAGTAGTCTAGAGTGTTACCAGTGATCGCTTGGAAAGGCCGAGCCCCATCCACATCCTTGGATAGCTCATACACACGAGGTGTTGAGGTCTGGCCTCGTCCCTGGACTGGCCTGCTAGCCTCCCCACGTCCCTTACTTTGGTTGCCTTGCAACTTAGGGCAGTCCCTGCGGTAGTGGCCCTTCTGGCCGCAGTGGTGACAGGTCCTGGACTCACCCAACGGACTTGGACAATCCTTGGCTGAGTGATCCATCTTACCACATCGAGTGCAGGCACCCATGGCCTTCCAGCACTCTCCACCGTGGTATCGTCCACACTTAGGGCACTCTGACCTACCACTTGAGGTTTTACCCTCCTCGGTCGAGTCCCTCTTCCTCTTCTTGTCACCACTCTGACCCGAGGATACCACCACACTCTTCAGCTTCTGCTTACCCTCCTCGGTGAGGTTGGTCTCCAGCAAGGCCATCCTCTCAACCAACTCAGAAACCGTGTGGAACTTACAAACAGAACAGTAGGTTCGAAGTTCCACCCTTAGGCCTCGGATGAACCTTCGGACTTGAACCTTCTCATCCTCCAGTTCTCTTCCCACATACCTTCTGAGTCGGTTGAACTCTTCTTCATACTCACGAACAGTCCTCCATCCCTGAGTCAAGTCCAGGAACTTGGACTCCAAACGATCCCACGCCTCAGCAGGAAAGTACTTATGGTTGAACTCAACCTCAAAGTCAGCAAAATGCTCAATGGTGCCATTGGTACGCTTGTCCAAAGCTAACCACCAGTTATGTGCATCTCCCTCCAGGAAGTGTACTGCTATGTCCTTCTGGTAGTCCTCAGGACAACGTGTGGACTTGAAGTTCCGAACCAACCTGGTTCTCCACTCGTCCGCCTCCATAGGATCAACACTTCCAGCAAAGTGTTTGGTTTCCAACTTGGAGATATGCTCCAGCACCTTCAGGTAGTCCATACCATGCACTGGCCTGACCGGTGGGTCTATCTCAATCACCTCAGCCACACGGCCAGCACCAACATCAGTCACTCCACCAGCAACCCGAACCGGGGGATTAGCCTGTCCCACGGACGAGTTCACCAATGGTGTGAACGCTTGTGTCAAGGAGGCTATCTGAGCTCCCATGACCTGCATAGCCTCCACCAAGCCCCTTATGGTCGGCTCAATGACCTCCTCGGCACCAGTGACCCGAACATTGTTTGCATCAACATTCTGGCCACTCCCAGCACCAACGTTGGACGACCCAGTATCGTCTCCATGGACTTGCTCTTGTTGCTCGTCCACATTAGTATCATGAACCTCAGTAGGAAGAGTTGGACCCACTGGAAGTCCGGTGGCATTATCCACCTGCTCCACCAGAGCCGGTAGCACTGTGGTTGGAATGGTTCCAGCTGGTAACACTCCGGTCTGTTCAGCACCATCCTGCCCCACTGCTCCAGACGCCCCAGTTGCCTCCTTTCCTTTCCGAGGTTTATACCTTCTTGTACCCTTAGGAGTTACAAACACAAACAAAAGGTTAGTCCATAACTGAACACACAAACCTCCATCACTCCTAAGTTAATCAGTAGAAAAGATTACTTAGAACCCAACTATCTCACCATGGGTCCAAACGGCCAAGTGTGTGGTGAACCAATAACCCAACAAATCCTAGAATCAAGAATGCTCTGATACCAACTTGTAAGACCCGATCCTGGATTCCTCAATCCAACCAGACCGCAGCCTCACCAAACAATGCAACCAATTCCATCTTTCATATTCAAGTTCAAGTGTTAAATAATTCTAAGTCTTTTTCAGAGTTTTGAGGTTCCAACATTCACACTTAAACAATCAAGCAACAACTAATGCAAATAGATATTTCATAGATATTAACCAAGGTTCATACATCATTCATCATCCTAATAAATAGATTACACACTAGAATCGCATAAGTTCACAAGTTGCACAATAGGCTACAATAATCACACAATTTTCAGAATCAACCCAATCACCACACATCTTCCCATGACCGCGGTCCTCATGGTGCTTTTCCCTTACCACGGTCCATTTCTGGTCCTGGATCCAACACAAACAAACACACAATCACAAGGTTAGATTACAAAACAAGAATCAAATCACATTGCATGGTCGGATCCAATCTAGTCAAGAACAATCATCAAAAATGTCAAATATGACCCCTTTAAAAAGAGATCCAAATACCAAATAAAATTCATGAAAACTCATGATAATTCAGAAGAAAAATATTCCCATAATCAGATTCAAAAGAATCGGCTCAGATCATAGTGATCTCGGCCATGAACAGCCCACACAAGAACAAGGGACTTTCATGGGAATTTGATCAGGCCAAGGCCTTAGGATCAATGAATCCTTTCCTGTAACAATATAAAACATTCCATAGCACAACATATATGAAGAAACAGAGTAGAAGAAGTCAGAGTAAGGAGTGACCAATCGATCCAAACCGGCCAGGTTCACACGGCCATCACCCACGGCCTTATCCGGTTACTCTTGGCCACACCTCTCACCTTAGGAGTTCGGTCTCCAGGGGCGACTTCCTTCTCTTTCTCCTTTGCCTTCTCCTTGTCTTTCTGTATCAAATCCATCCTCTTGATCACACGCCCAAACACACCAGGAACACTCAAGAACAATCTCTTGGATCAAATCGGCCGATCTAAGGTTTGTGTCTCTCTTTCTCTCTTGAATTTTCTCTGTGTTTCTCTCTGTGTGGAATGAGTAAAAACCGACCAGAATGATCAGAAATGAGAGAGAGAGGACGATTTAAACTGTCCCCAACCGCCTGGGCAAACAGTTACCAAAATCCCATCCCTTCTTCCCAAAACCGTCCCATAACCGTCCCATAACCGCCCCTTGGCGGTTTCTCCCCTTTTCTTCCTTTGGCAAATCGATCACTGAGCCTCAGCTCACACTCTGGGAGCTTGCCCGCTCCCTGTCCCAAGCCTAAGACCCATTTGGTCGAACCGTCCTGCACCCGGACCATCGGCTCGCCCAGTAACCGTCCCGGACTCGCCCACACTGATCCGAACCAGAACGCACCGTTCACTGGATTGAGCTGACCTCCAGCTGTTCCCAGCTGATTGAGCTAGCCCACCAGCTCCTGTGAGCTGAACAGATCATGGTGAACTGAATACCAGCTGAACCGAGCTGATTGAACTCAAACCAACACTCGTCCAGCTGCCTAAACACTCACCCAGCTCCTTTACCCTTGTTTCCATCGTATCCTGGTTAAGTCTCAGCTGACTGATGCCCTTAACCTTCATTCAGGGCCATGATACGCTTGTCTCAAGGGCTAATGACCTGACTGGTGCGTCTCCCCGCACCATGGCCCGTCCGGCCGATCCTATCTAGGATCGGGGACATGACAGAACGAGTCAGTCCAGGTCCGTAGGTTCATCCCGGAACTGAAGACCCACTGCTCGATCCGCACTTTCAACACCGTCGGAGAACTGGTGGAACGGGTGGCTTTGTTGGAGTCTAACTTGGCTGAAGAAGCTAAGCTTAAGGCTAAGCCACAGTCTGGCCCATTGGGAAAGACTAATGATAAAAAGAGAAAATGGGACCAGGTGGTTGGAGGTAGGACCTCTGGTGGCCAACCTGCGTGTTCCAAATGTGGACGGAACCATCCCGGTGAGTGCTGGAAGGCCAAGGGGTCTTGTGTTCATTGTGGCAGCATGTACCATGGGGTTCAAAGCTGTCCTCGACCGAACCCGTCTGGTAAAAACGGCACGATGACTTGTTTCCATTGTGGCCAGCAGAGACATTTCCAATAGGAGTGTCCCAAGCTGCAAGGAAGTCAGGGGAAGGGCCGTGGAGACTCAGGCATGGCATCCCAAGGCAAACCAACCACAACACCGAGGGTTTATAAACTGTCACGAGACGACGGAGCTTTCGGATCTTTTGATTCGATCTCTGGAACCCTCATGGTCGGTGGGGTAAAAACCGATGTGCTTTTCGACACAGGGGCTACACATCGTTTTGTGAGTCCAGGACTGGTCGGAAAGGGTCTGTTCCGTCTGGATGCTGGTGATAATTTTGGGATAGTGAGGGCGGCCGGTGGGCAAGCCATGAACACACTAGGTCTCATGTCGAATATCCCAGTACAGATCCAGGGAAAGGTCTTCCCTGTGAATCTGGTCTGTGTCCTCCTAAAGAATCAAGAAGTGATCTTAGGTACGGATTGGTTAGGAAAGTACCGAGCCACTCTCGATTGCCATAAGGGTCGTGTGCAATTGGAGAATGGACTTCACTCGGTAGAGTACCAAGGTCTGTGTCAGGCTCAAGAGAAAGTAGTGGTTTCAGCAGTTCGAGCGATTCGGATGCTGGAACAAGGTTGTCAGTCATTCTTGGCTACAATTACAACTACAGAGCCTGACTGTAACGCCCAAATCCGGCCTCTTGACAAAACTGGACCTGTTTGCTACTTAATCAATTTCTTTTCTTGTTTGATTCATTTTAAGTCTTTCCTTTACTAAGTCATGTTCGAATCTGAGGTTCTAAAACAATTGAACAGAGAGCACAGCGGAATATAAATGTGTATAAAATGTATTACATAGAAACATGAGATCCAATACACAACTTCTTAATCGTTTCATAGAAAATCACTAGTTCATCCCTAGCATCATCTAACCACATGTTACACAACCTCTCACTGACCGAGCCTTCACGGCTCCTTGGCCTTACCAGAACCATCCTTAGTTCCTGAAACCACAACCAGATAAGCATTAATCATAACCGAGAATAGAACTGGTCGATTCTACAATGCTTGGCTTGGTTCCTAGAACACAGGTAAACCTCGGACAATATACTTATAAAAAGATATGAACCTGCCTACCAAATCCTAAGTCATTCAACCAACCACCCCATGACTTAGAATCAGATAGACAGTCCATAATAGATAAACAGAACACAAGAATAGTCCGGATCGTCCCGAAGACCAATCCGTCCATCCGGATAGAATCTAGGTGCGACCGGCCTAGTTGAAGTCCGGATCAATGGCCCAACGGACTTCCTTACCTGATCCGGCCTTAGGCCTGGATCCAACGGCCGAGTAAGCCTCACGCCCAATCCGGTTAGGCCAAACGGCCGATCAGACCTTGCGACTCTTACCCTGGCTTAGACGAACCGTGTACTTGTCCCAACGGACAAGACATGGTCTGATCCCTTAAGGAACGGACACGACCTGTCTCAACAGGCACCGTTTGGAACCTGCACCCCTTCGGTCCTTGGTACCTCTTGGTCCTCGTACCTCTTGGTTCTCGTACCTCTTGGTCCTCGTAACTCTTGATGTTCGTAACCCTTGGTTACTTACATCCTTTGGCAACTCACAACCTTTGGAACTCGTGACCTTTGGTAACTAACAACCCTTGGTAACTCGTGAGCTTTGGCCACTCGTGCCTCTTGGGACATGACTAACCGTTTAGCCCAACCGCCCAGTCTATGGTGCGATTCGAACCGACCGTCTAACCGACCAGCATCTAGGTTAGCGGTTTGGTTATGACCGGCCAAGTCTAGGGACGTGTCCCTTGGACTGAACCAACACAACCCTTCGTGTATAATCAGAAAGAAGAGAAAGAACCGGATAGAAACAAGAAGAGGAGAAGCGGTTAGGTCTAATGAACCGACCAGAGCCGCGGTGTGATCACAAGGACCGTCCGTTCGGTCTGATGCGGCCATAGCCCACCACGTACCTTCTGAACCTTGTCAGGGTTCTCCATGTTCGTCTCCTGCTCTCAGTCTCCCATACTTGATCGGAGGTTGCTTCACAAATGATCAGATCGCCGGAAACCTAACCACCACACAAACGTCCTTACTTTGGCCGGAAACTCTCTCTCTCTATCTTTCTCTCTCTCTATGATTTCTCTGAGTATTTTTAATCTGGATTGGATGAATGAAATCGACAGAGAGGACCCAATATTTATAGAAAACGAGGGGGTAAGTCTTGCCCCACGAACAGGCATGACTGGCCAGCGGATGGGCACAATCGGCCAAGGGTTACACCCTCTCGGCCGCATGCGTCCCTTCGCCATGGGTTTGGGTCGGACAGAGGCCCAAGGCCTTACCCAATCCCTCTGGACTTAGCCCAAGGCCTTGTCCCAAGCCCCAACGGTCCATGGCCTCATGGCCGGACCCCCATTGCCTGCCACCGGCCCGGACCCGGACCATCGGACTGAAACCCGAACAGTCCGTCCAGCTGAGATGAGCTGACTCCCAGCTGCCTCAGCTGAGTGAGCTAGTATTTCAGCAAGTGGAGCTGACTTAGTAGTGTCCGAGCTGGAGTGAGCTTAACCTAACTCTGTTGAGCTAGTCGAGCTACCTGTTCCATCCATCCAGCTACCGTCTTACTTGTCCTAGCTGACTCTCGACTTGTGTAAGGTTAAGTCTTAGTTTCCTTACGTCCTTAACCTTCTTATCTGGCCATGGAATGCTTGTCTTGATGTCCTAAGACTGACTAGTACGTTTCCTCGAACCATGGCCGTCCCGATGATCCTATTCAGGATCCGGTATGTTACAAGTCTCCCCCACTAGCAATGGATTCGTCCTCGAATCTGAGTCATGTGTTTCATTCAACACAAACTCGTCAAACCATTCTGGAAACTCGGCCTTCATCCTGGCCTCTGTCTCCCAAGTGGTCTCTTGTCGACCATTACAATCCCAAATGACCTTGACCATCTGGATTGTTTTCTTTCTCATTGCTTTTTCCATCCTATCTACGATCCGAAACATCCTTGTTTCGAAAGTTATATTCGTACCTAGATCAGATGGTATTTCTGGTATTAAGACGTCCTGATCCGTCAAGCACTTCCGGAGTTGGGAGACATGGAATACGTTATGGAAGGCTTCCATCTCGGATGGTAAGTCCAACTTATATGCCACACTACCCACTCGTTCTATGACTCTGAATGGACCTAGGTATCTTGGATCTAATTTCCTTCTACCAGAAATTCGCACTCTACCTTTAAAGGTAATCATTTTGAGATAGACCATATCACCCACTGCAAACTCCAATTCTTTCCTTCGTTTGTCAGCGTAATGTTTTTGTCTGTCCTGTGCGGCCCTCATCTTGTCCTGCACGGACTTGATCTTCTCCGTGGTTTCCCCCATGATTTCGGGGCCTATCATGCTGCCCTCCCCCACTTGGGTCCAGCATAACGGTGTCCTGCATGGTCGTCCATACAAAGCTTCATATGGCGACATGCCTATACTTGAGTGGAAACTGTTATTGTAGGCGAACTCCACTAATGGCAAATGTCGTTCCCAGGAATCGCCCCAATCGAGGACACATGCTCGAAGAATATCCTCCAGCGTCCGTATAGTTCTGTCCGACTACCTATCCGTTTGGGGATGATAAGCTGTACTCATGTTCACTCTTGTTCCTAAAGCTTTCTGGAAAGCTTGCCAGAAGAGAGAAGTGAACCTCGAATCTCTATCCGAAACTGTACTTGAGGGTACTCCGTGTAGCCTCACAATCTCGTCAATGTACTTACTCACAATCCGGTCGACTCCATCAGTCTTTTTGATGGCCAGGAAGTGGGCAGACTTGGTCAGTCGATCCACTATTACCCAGACATCATCATTCCTATTCCTGGTTGTGGGAAAACCTGTCACGAAGTCCATCGTGATGTGATCCCACTTCCATTCCGGAATAGGTAGGCTCTGAAGCAGTCCACTCGGAAATTGTTGTTCGGCCTTGACGAGTTGACAAGTAGGACATTTGGCCACCTATTCGGCCACATCGACCTTCATCCGTATCCAATGATAGTACTGTCTGAGATTATGATACATCTTGGTCACTCCAGGATGGATCAAGAATCAAGATATGTGAGCTTCTCTAAGGATCTCGTCCTTTAAACTCCTATCATTGGGTACGCTGATCCGACCATGAACTATGATCGTACCGCCCTGGGCGATTTGATACTCAGTCAGGTCGTTCCGAGCAACCGTCTTCAGGTTCTCGTCCTGATCTTGGGCCGCTCGGATCCGGGTAAGTAGGTTGGCCTTATTCACTGCCTTTAAACCCTGTGGTCCATCTGTCATGTTCAAAGCATTTAAACGGACGAAACATCCCGCCTCTTCCGGCTCATCCATTCCACTACCGGCCGCAACATCTTCTCGCTTCTGGCTCAAGGCGTTGGCCACAATGTAAGACCCGTTCCTGGTCTCTTGACCCAACTGGATACGAATGCTTACTTATTAATTTCTTTGCTTGTTTGATCCATTTTAAGTCTTTTATTTACTAAGTCATATTCGAATATGAGGTTCATAAACAAAGGAACAGATTGCACAGCGGAATAACAATGTATAAACTTTGTATTAGTTAGAAACATGAGATTCAATACACAACTTCTTAACAGTCTCATTGACAATCACTAGTTCATCCCTAGTATCATCTAACCACACGTTACACAACCTCTCACTGACCGAGCCTTCACGGCTCCTTGGCTTGACCAGAACTATCCTTAGTTCCTGAAACCACAACCAGATAAGCATTAATCATAACCGAGAATAGAACGGATTGATTCTACAATGCTTGGCTTGGTTCCTAGAACTTAGATAAACCTCAGTCAACATAATCATAAAACGTATGAACCTACCTACCGTATCCTAAGTCATTCAACCAACCACCCCTTGACTTAGAATCAGATAGATAGTCCAAAATAGATAAAAGAACACACGAACAGATCCTGATCGTCCCCAAAGACCAATCCGTCTAACCGGATAGAATCTAGGTGCGACCGGCCAATGGAGTCCGGCTCAATGGCCCAACGGACTCCCTTACCTGATCCGGCCTTAGCCTGGATCCAATCGGCCGAGTAAGCCTCAAGCCTAATCCGGAAGGCTTAGCAACCGGTCAGACCTTGCGACTCTACCTTGGCTTAGACAAACCGTGACCTTGTCTTGACTAGACAAGCCATAGGCTGATCCATAAGGATCGGTCCTAACCCGTCCCGAAAGACACCGTTTGGAACATGCACCCTTTGGCCATTCGTGCCTCTTGGACACTCATGACTCTTGACAACTCGTGCCCTTTGGGTCATTCCCAACCGTTCGTCCTAACCGCCCAGTCTTGGTGCAATCGGATCATCCGACTAACCGACCCGTGTCTAGGCTAGCGGTTTGGTTATGTTCGGCCAAAGCCTAGGGACGTGTCCCTTGGACTCAACCAACACAACCTTTCGTGTTTAACCAGAGAGAAGAGAAGAGAAACGAATTGAAACAGATAAGGAGATCAGGATGGGACTTAGGAACCGAGCAGAGCCGCGGTGCGGTCGCATGGACCGTCCGTTCGGTCTGATGGAGCCACGGCCCATCACATACCTTGTGAACCACGTCTGGGTTCTCCATGCTCTTCTCCTTGTCTTGATCTCCCATTCTTGACCGGAGTTAGTCCTCAAACGATCAGAGTCGCCGGAACACAACACCACCACAATCGGCCTTTCTCTTGGCCGGAACTCTCTCTTTCTCTCTTTCTTTCTCTCTTTCTTTCTCTCTACGCTTTTCTCTGAGTATTTTACTCTGGAATTGGATAATGAATTCGACCAGAGAGCCCCCATATTTATAGAAAACGAGGGGGTAAGTCTTGCCCCACGAACAGGCATGACTTGCTAGCGAATGGGCACCATCGGCCAAGGGTTGTCCCCTTTCGGCCACTTGCATCCCTTCGCCCTTTCTGATTGGGTTTGGGGTCGGCCACAAGCCCAACCCACGCCCCAAGTCTCCTGGACTTAGCCCATGGCCTTGTCCTAAGACCCAACAGCCCATGGCCTCATGGCCGGACCTCACAGCCCGCCACTGACCCGGACCCGGACCATCGGCCTAAAGCCCAGACAGTCCGTCTAGCTGAGATGAGCTGACTCTCAGCTGCCTCAGCTGAGTGAGCTAGTAGTACAGCTAGTGGAGCTGACTTAGTAGGGACTGAGCTGGAGTGAACTGAACCTAGCTTCATTGAGCTGGCCGACCTACTCGTCCACTTCGTCCAGCTACCGTCTTACTCGTCCAAGCTGTCTCTTAGCTTGTATAAGGTTAAGTCTAAGTTTCCTTATGTCCTTAACCTTCTTTCTCGACCATGGAACGCTTGCCTTGATGTCCTAAGACATGGCTTGCACGTTTCCTCGAACCATGGCCGTCCCAACAATCCTACACAGGATTGGGGGCGTGACACACAAGGTTAGCCTTGCCAGGATAGTAAGTGATGTCTAGGTCGTAGTCGGCCATGAACTCCATCCACCTCCTCTGCCTTAAGTTCAACTCAGGCTGGGTGAATATATACTTCAGACTTTTATGGTCCGTAAGTATCTGGACTTTGGCCCCATATAAATATGATCGCCAAATCTTTAAGGCGAATACTACTGCAGCCATTTCAAGATCATGGGTGGGGTAGTTTCCCTCATGTTTCTTCAGCTGCCTTGACGCGTAAGCAATGACCTTCCCATGTTGAGTTAACACGCAACCGAGTCCAGTGATGGACGAATCCGTGTAGACCACATAAGGTTGGTCTGCCTCCGGAAGAACCAGGACGGGTGTGCTAGTCAGCATATCCTTAAGTGCGGAGAAACATATCGTACACTCTTCAGGACCATGTGAACTTAACGTCCTTCCCAGTCAACCGTGTCATCGGCTGAGCCAAGCTTGTGAATCCCTTCACAAACTTTCAATAGTAACCTGCCAGCCCTAGGAAGCTTCTAACTTCCGTGGCACTGCGTGGTCGGGGCCAATCCTTGATTGCCCTGATCTTCTCTGGATCCACTGAGACGCCCTGGTCAGAAACAATATGTCCGAGGAACCCAATACTATTTTGCCAAAAACTGCACTTGCTGAGTTTAGCAAAGAGTTTGTGCTCTCGTAATCGTTGCAGCACGACTCTGAAATGTTTCCGATGAGATTTCTCGTCCTTGGAATAGATCAGGATATCATCAATGAAGATAATCTTCGATTCATCCAAGAAGTCCCGGAACACGCTGTTCATCATTTTCATGAATGTATCAGGTGCATTGGTCAGACCGAACGGCATCACTACGAACTCGTAATGGCCGTACCTGGTCCTACTTGCTGTCTTCCTAATGTCGTTTGGCTCTATAGGAATCGATGATATCCCGAGGCCAAATCAATTTTAGAAAACCACTTAGCTCCTTTCAGCTGATCCAACAGCTCGTCTATCTTGGGTAACGGGTACTTGTTCTTCCCAAATACCCTGTTCAACCCTCGATAGTCGATGCACAGACGCATGCTACCATCTTTTTTTTTTACAAAGAGGACTGGTGCACCCCAAGGGGAGCTACTTGGCCGTATGAACCCCTTGTCAAGCAATTCTTCCAATTGCTTCTTTAAAACGTTTTGCACCCCTGAAACCACCTCCACACACCAGAGCAGACACACAAGCAGAAAAGATGAAAACTTTTCCGTCTACATCAACAGGAAAATCCATGAAGAGCAATCATCTCAAGAACACAAGTTCAGCAGAAATTATTCTGCCCTCGATCGATGCATCTGTATCAACATCGATTGATACTACTCTTAAACCTAATCTTTCTATTTCTAAATTGAATGATAATGCAAACATTGATTACGGTTTTCTAACACCTGATGAATTTGGTATTTTCAGGGACACAGATGGCAACGCACGTGCAATAGATGGAAGGATCTTACAAGTGTCCAGAGAGGACATAGCAGATATCCTTCAAGTGGCCAATGGACCTGACAACCTATTCTCACAGCAACGTGGCACTCCAGACGTCATTCAAAACGATCCAAACAAAGACGTAGGAGTCACTGCAACTGAAATCAATCCAGATCTATCATGCCAACCAAAAGGCTAAGCATCGATCGACGGGACAACTCAGATATCGATCGACAGGATAACACCAACGTCGACCGATAAGGATGACCCGACGTCGATCGACAGACGTTATGAATTTGGATACCGCGCTTTTGACATGTATGGAGCCAGAAAGTTCACTTGGGAACGAAGGGACGAGTATGCAGTCTACAGAGATGAGTGTGGACACGCACGAGGCGTAGCTGGTGAGATGATACATGTCACAAAGGACGACATCAGGAAATTACTGGAAAGAGCATCTCTTTTTGAAGAGAGCCACATCTGTCTTCCAGAACAAGCCACTTCCTTCACACTCACAAGACTGGCACCAGAACTCTACACCAAAGATGAAATCAACGAGATGGTGACTGCTATTTGTGGAGCTCAGGAAAAACTAGGAGAGGAGCTCAAATCATTGGTAGAAGATACACATCAACCTTTGGATAGAGGCTACAATGAGCTTTTCAGAAGTATGGTAGAAATGAGGACAAAAATTGAGAGTTTACGACAGCAACTTGAGAAGGAAGCCACGACCTTAGCATCAATCAACGCACCACATGCACCATCGATCGACGTCAGTCTTCCGACAGCCCAGATCACTGCAGAACCTCAATGTTCAGCAGAACAAAAGGATGAATGGGAAGTCTCATACATCAACACGAGGATAAACGACGTGTACTAACCTCTCAACAACAACGTGGACTGGTTGAGCACTAAAATCGAGCTACTACAGCATGATCTGGACACCATTCACAAGAAGGACCAACAACCAGCCACATCGATCGACGTGTGTACCATCACATCGCTCGACGCTAAGATCTCAGCCATGGATAATAGGCTGCAGACTTACGAGGATATGCATGACCGCTTCGTATCACCAGTCATGCAATATTTAAACAAATTGTCTAGTCAAATACTTCATGCCCAAAGGGATATTGATAAAATTACTAATCAAAATTTTTTGCAGGCAAACTCATTTTCGATCGACAGGCTACGAGGGCCATGGATCGATGGAATCCTGTGGAGTTACTTCCCTACACAGCAGCAGAGGTTGACAAGATCACATCCAAGATCTACACTGCTATAGACACCATGGAGGAACGACTTGACAAACGCTGCGATGACATCTACTTTCCATTCGACAACAGAATCGGTGGACTAGAGAGCCACGCAAAATGGCTACAGAAAGAAGTCAAAGGCATTCAGAGGCAACTGGCAGCTCAACACCAGATATCAGCATCGATCGATAGGAAGCGAGCGAAATCGCTCGATGGTAAGTCACCGAGATCGACCGATGAACACTTAATCGCATCGATCGACACCGAGTCTACACCAGCCGGCGAGCAGCTGATATCAATGCACGAGGAACTGACAGAACTTTCAGCATACGCCTATGACAACATAGGCTGGCACCAGGTCAGCATTGACAACATTCAAGATAGGCTACAGAACATCTCCAATGTACTTAAGAAGATGGATGATAAATGGACAAGAAATGGTGAGGCCACAAGAAGTTTCATTGCATCTTGGTCCAGAATGTGCAGAGATGAAGTGGATGCTTGTTTTCCAACAAGCAGCTGTTTATCCACCAAATAGCCAATCACTACCACAATCAAGCTTAATGACTATAACCAAGCGCTGAGTGGGAGGCAACCCACTATTAGGTATTTTATTTTGGTTTTATTAGCTAGCATTTATTTACTTTCGTTTTCTTTCTTTCAGATTTAGGAGACCCAAGTAGGAGGACCTGCATATCGACCGCCGACGAGACGTCGACATCGTTCGACATAGAAAAACACACGACCTTGGACTCAGCACGCTGGACCCATGCAACCCCTTGCTTAGTCCATAATCATATGGGACGTCAGGTCAGTACACGCCGGTGCTGAGTCACATATTTGATAGTCCATAAACATATTGCTCCGCACATTATTAGGACTAAGCACGTGGATGTTCGTAACTATGTCTGATGGTGGCTGTACGGCCCTGAGATGCTTCTCATGCAAGGCGCCACACATCCTCAGACATGTCGATCAGCATGCTTCGGTTGCATGCGTCGCGACATCTCGTGCTTGGCCGATCCACCTCGTGCTTCTACATGTCAAGCTGCATGTGCAGCTTCCATGCATGGCGGCACCTCGAGCTTCTGTTTTCTGGGTCCCGACAGGCATGCTCACAGTCGAACCCTTCTCAGAAGATCAAGGTCGGTCGGCTG